>NW_010264641.1:0-2566 GCF_000690775.1 Eurypyga helias
CTGACTGAATCCAGCACAATGTTGCAAACCAGTTTTAACTTTTTCCAGAAACTCTAACCTTTATAAAAGTAAATAACTGCCCCAAACCACAGAAAAGTCGGATTAAAAAAATAAAACAACAACAAAACTACCACCACAACCAACATCCCTCCCCCTCCAAACACCATGAACCAAAAAATACCCACACCCATTGTAATCATGACCTTTTCCTTCCTCAGTTATACTGGATTCCTAGGAAACATTGGAATCTCCTGGAAGGTCAGAAAATAGGTGTATAGTGTGATGAATCAATGACTTCTGAATTAAGTACAACAAAATAGACCACGGTGTTATTTGCATTTGATAGTTTCTTACTATACGAAAATCTACATTTGTGTCATAATAGGCTTTCTGTAAAAAAAGTTGGAATCCAAAACCATTCCCAAACCAGAACTGAAGGAATATAAGAGCTTTAGATAACTGTAAGGCAAATGTTTGCAATGTGTGCTAAAATATTAATATTTTCAATAACTTTACAGTTGCTTTATCTTATACAGCACTGCTAGAGCCAAAGACATTTGCAGTGACAATTTGGTTTTAGTAAAAATTTTGCAACACTAATAATTCTCAATGAACTGACTTTTTGATGTATTACCAGTTGTGCAAGAAAAGCTCTCTACAATGTAAACCTCAGTTGTTCTTGTAGTAGGAAAAAGAATAATATTTCAAACTGCCAAGATGCAACATTTAAAGATCTGTTAATTTCTAATAGACACACACATGCACACACACACATAAAGCCTACAAAGTCATAGATGGTTTAAAATAAGTATTTTTAATTGAAAGCATAAATCAATTCTTTTTAAGCACAGAAATAGCTTCATTTTTACTATTCGAAATGAGGTGGTACATAATTAGATGAAAGTTGAGTTCACAGATAAATATATGCTTTGTTGATTGCACATGACATTTCAAATTAAAACAGCTGCAGAATTACTGAAATAATATTTAAACAAATTCTCTGGCACCTATTATCAGTAACATGGAACAAAACAGAGATTTACTTATACTGTCACATAAATTGACCTAATAGTTTCATAGGGGGAAAGAAATCAAGAAATATTATACATACAAGGTTTTTTTGTAGTAAAAATATTACATCATCCACTCAAGAATACTTACAATTCTCACAATCTTCAGGTTGTTGTTAAATAAAATACCCACTCAGACTGACCATGATACATGCCCATGTACATTGTTACCAAGATTCATTTCTTTGTGAAATCTAAAACCACTTCTAATTTGCTATTCTCATTTCTGTACAGAACCTATAGACATAAAGCTTGCAATGTCCTAATGTGTTTGAAATCTGCTGATTAAGGTAATATATGAATGTAAGACTTCTAATATTTCATTAAATCTGCATTTTTTGTTGGATAATCTTATAAATTCACATGCAGATCTTGTTCAGATAAACATGATATCCCCTTGGTAAAATATTTCTAGATTAGGTGAACACACTGTTTAACATCCACTGTTGGAGATGCGCTTAGCAGTTCATGATTGACTTCATTTCTAAAGACAGAGATCTGAAAGGTTTCCGTCATAACACAATAGAATTGACTCCCAGAGGAGAAACAAACAAACAAACAAACATACAACAAAAACCACCAACACATTAAAAACTGCATTAACAAAGAATACTGATAAATATTTGCTTAAATGTAACATTTGATGAATAATAATGTAAGATGAAACCCACATAAAAAAATGTATACTTATGTGTATGTTTTATGTGACCATTTGAAGCCTCACAGTCCAGTGAACATAGTCTTGCCATTTCTTGTAACAGGATGGAGTTTGGCAATAACATATACCTCAGTGCATGTCGGGCTTTGGTTGGATGGAACTCACCTGCCTAGAGACCTGCTTTAGTTAGTAGGAGCATCTATCCAATGCTATTTTATTTTTAGCTCATTTTGGCTTTTGCTTAACTATTTACAGCAATGCAGTGTAGCACAATGTGATTCTATTTTTAATAAATTAATTAAAAATATATTGGACTACAGGCATAAGAAGGTAGCAGAAGCCTAAAACAAAGTCGGCACAGATGGATGAGGGAAGACAAAGGTTATAAACAACTCCCCTGTAGTCAAATACTGCTCAGAGAAATACAACCCAGAAGCTGAGTGAAAAAAATTCTATGGAAAGCAGACAATGAGCAAACATAAACCACAGCAAGTATAGTAAATTTGGTTGAAAAGTGGAATTGCAAACCAGTGGAAAAAAAAAACCGCAAGATGTAGTCTGTGGCTGCAACTATAAAAAAATTACATAAAGCAGACCCTACAGTAAGGAGGGAAGGACTATCAGCATCAAACCCTTCTGGCAACCACCTCAGGATGATGACAACATGCCACACTCCCCAGACTCTTCTGCCTGATGCCAATGACCTTAGAGAGGCAATTAAAAAGTGAACATAAAACAACCGGAAGCAGTAGATAACAGCAAATATGGGTATAATAATCTTAATTTTACATAATCTGAAGCATCATCATTATTATTGTTATAGAATCATAGAATCATA
>NW_010264642.1:0-1896 GCF_000690775.1 Eurypyga helias
TATAAAATATATATATTATGGGAATTTAATAAGGAGATAAATGTATGTTATACACATTTGAAGACTTCTGATACTTTTAGAGTGATCCAATGAGCTTTTATGTAAATGGGAATCAGTCCCATAAATTGTAGTAACTGTCAAAAGAGTGAAATGCAAGAGCACTGGGGGACTTGTGTGTTTCCAGGTGTTGATATATAGATGAGTGCCTTAGTCCAAAAGCCATATCATTATACTCAGCAAGGGATTTTTCCCTTTTTACATAAATATTCATGTGCCTGAAAGAGGACACATGGGAAACTAAATGTCAGTCTTGAGAAGTAGAGAAGAAATATTCTCACTCTCTTACGTTGTTTCAGGACATAAGGTCCAAATGACTGCAGCCCTCTCTGGATACTTCAAGATGAAGAGAAGTACAGGGCCTCTGCATAGAGTCCATCAGGCACTACCCTCTGAGGCTCGGGCAGGTAAAGCGGAAGGTGGGAATGTATTGCTGGCAGCACAGCAAGGGCGAAATGGTGAAGTGACACCTTATCTGTTCCTTGGTTCCTTACTCTTGAGAAAGTGGTTGCTGTAGCTGAGTCTCAACAGAGAACAAGTGAAAGCCCAGAGAGAAGGGTGGTAAATGCACTACCAGACACCCCCACACTTTCCAAAATAATTTCCTGGAATTTGGTGCTGATAGGCACAAATCTCGTGTGCTTACAGCTCTTCTATTGCCAAAAACCTCCTGGTCACCTCTGCTGCCTGGAGTCCCCCAACCTCCCTTTCATAGGTGTACTGATGAGTCCCCTGTACACTTAAGTCAGCAGAAACCCTGGAAATTTTTTCTAAAAGGGTTAGAGCAAGATTATGTGTTGGTACGGTAACATCTGCAATCTTTTGCAGCTCTGAAGTCTTTTTCAATTATTTAGTCAGACTACAGATTTGCCTTCCACACATGCCTGCAGGCATGAAGTAGGTTCGTTGCTTTTATTTCTTATGAAAATTTGCTTGTCTGCTCAGTGTAGAGCATAGATTGGCACATCCTCTGAGGTTAAATGAAAGGAGAACAACTATAAAAGAAAAAGGGCTGGTGAGAACCTTCACCTCAATTGCCATAGCACCCTGGCTATGGCAGCCAAAATACTAGCAACCGTCTGAACAAGAACAGCAGGTTATTTCCTGCATTCCCCCAAAAAAGAAAGGACAAGAAATAAATGACTACTGCTTGAGTCACACTTCTCTGCTTGAACATTAAAGCTAAACACCACAATGCAAGAATAAGCTTAGAGGCACAAGGCAAACTTGAAGTGCTATAAAAGAATGAAATTACTACCCTGTACAGAGAACTCCTGCAGGCCTTATCCAGGGTACCACTCATTGACATCCACAGGAACTTGCCTGAGAAGGGGCTGCAACCTTGGATCCATAAATAGGATCTCAAAATAACACATTTCACTATGGAAACATTTGTTAAGGTTAATTTAGTTCTCTTCAAGATTGTCGCAGGAGCTGCACCAGATACTTCACAGACCAGAGAAATCGCACGCCTCGGTATTGCACGTGGGGTTGAAGCTCAGTTTTACTCAATGCCAGTCGCACCACTCCTGCGACTGGTGCTGAGGTTGGAGTGAGCTGTCATTAGCAGTTTGGTACCAAAAAGAGTACACCTGCAGGAGAACGTGGGCCATCTAGGAATGCTAATCCTAGGGCCATCCTCCGTTACAGAGAAAGATTCCTCGGAAGCAAGATAAACCCGAGACTCCCCATGGAGCGCCCTGTACACCCTCGTGCCTGGAGGGATGCTGTTCAGGTGCCTCAGGCCTGTGCATCTGCAGATCGCGTGCTGCAGCCGAAGCTTCCTGCGGTCTGAGCGCCTCGTCCGGGGCTTCCCCTTCATCCTCGGTCGCCCGGAGA
>NW_010264643.1:0-2895 GCF_000690775.1 Eurypyga helias
CATTCTGAGATTCTATGATTCTATATGTTATTTTACTGAAGTCTGTGCTATATTAACTGGTTGGTTCAGGACAGACTGAATTCCTGAAATACACTTTTTGGATAAGGCTAAGGAGTCAAACTCTTTTATTTGCATTAGGTGTTTTCCATGTGATGGGCCATCCACATGGCTGTAGACAATAGGCCAGTGATTTAGGAGTCTGTGGAGATTTAGGATACTGTCTTTTTGTCATATCCAGCACAAGCATAGACTAGGTGATTTCTTTCTTCTTTGGAACTGCCCAAGGATAGTTTGAAGCATTTGCAGAGTCCTACGATGATTCTCATTTGTTCTCTTCTTTAGGTTGAACAGCCTGAGTCTGTTCAATTTTTCTTCAGAGGTCATATTTTTCAGCCACCTCAAAATTCTTGTATCTCTACACCTTCCTCAAAGTATGAGGTACAAAACCTCTAGGTTACACCTTCAGCATTATTCAGCACTATTAAGTCTGAATGACTATAGCTCTACAAATCTTTTCATACCACCTATCACTAAATTGCCTGTGCTCAGAGTTTCCTTCATGCTCCTATTAAGGAAAATCTTCTTACTTTTGTTTCTCCTTATGTCACAGAATCATAGAATAATTCTATTTGGAAGGGACCTTGGGGCTGTTCAGCCTCTGCAAAGAGCCTGTCGATATCTTGCTCATCCTCCCTGACAGTGAATATATATATAGGTGCATGTATATATATATATATAAACACCATTTGTGTGTTTTGATTCTTACAGTTGTCTGAGGAAGACTTTATCTACTTCTTCCTGATCAGGTGGTCTGTAGCAGACACCCATCACAGTGTCATCCATGCTGATCTACCCTCTAACCCTGACCCATAAGCTCTCAGCTGTTTCGTGACCCCATCCCAAAGCACAGTCAGCTGGATCCCTGCTGCTGTCTTGCAAGGCAACTCCCAGTTGTGCTGTTTTCCCAGAAAAGGTATGAGATCTTCCTCCATCATGCCGTCATGTAGGCTTATCTTTATTTGTAAGCATACCCTTAGGACAGGCCCCTTTCTCCTCCTTTCTGCCTCATGTTGATTATAAGGTGTCTTGTCCATACCAGCCCACACCCTTTTCTTGCCCACTACTTCCTCATTTGATTATAGGTCATCATCTCTCTCCCGCATCACTTCTAGTTTAAAACTTTGCCTCACCAGCTTGGCCAGCAGATTGGCAAAGACATTTTTGCCCCACTTGGTCATGGGGATACCATCTCTTCCAAGAAGTCCTTGATCATCAGAAAGGCTTCCAAGGTCTTGAAGACGAACATTTGTTGTTGGCACCAGCTGTGCAATCTCTTGTTGACCTGTAAGATTCATCCACTCTGCCTCGAGACCTGCTCCTCACTGGCAGGACTGAGGATCTCTAAGCTGAGCCAAGCGCCTGCTGTTGGCTGCCCCTGTTAGCTGTGCTGTCAAGTATCTCCTGATTTGGCTCCCTGGCAATGCAGTGCACAAGGACGAAGGCAGGGGACTTGCACCTCTGAGGTCTTTGCGGCATTAGGAGCTGTCTCCCTGACCCCGGCAATCCCACCAGGTGAGATGGGCAGGGCTGTGAGGGCCTGTGTCCTCACAACGTGGCTCAGGCTTGGCACCCCAGCTGGCCTGGCCCCATCTCTGCCTCACACCAGAGCAAGAACCAGGGCCCCATATGAAAGGAGAATAATTAGGGTTTCTTTTTTTCTAGTCTCTTCTTTCGTTTTTCATGTCCTTTTTTGAATATGAAGTGTTTGTTTCTTCTTTTCCCCACTAACATTTTGTTTGGAAGGGTTGGCAAGCTTTGCTGGTACTTGCCTAAAGGAAAAAGACACACGGACAGGGAGGGGGAGTGCTTCGACAGTAAGCTCGAGTGCCATCGTGCCCAATGTGGCTTTTCGTCTTGAACAAATGTAGGTGAGAAGCTGCTGCCTTCGAGGCCTGACTGAAATCAGACAAGAAAACCAACAAAGTGTGAAGACTGTGACCTTTCTCCATGACGGAATTTAAAGGACAACTGAATTAAAAAACCCGCAACATAGTTCAAAGTTCTGAGAAGAAAACTAACTGGAAGAGTGTGGAGGAGAAAGTTCTGGACTCGCAGCACTTAAGCACAGGCTCAATTTTGGATGTGTCAGTATCCCACTGATCTCAGAGGGTCTGTTTAGCGAAATGAAACACAGGCACTCAAGTGCTTGGCTTGGCCTGTGTACTTCTCAGAACAACAGGAGGTATCTCAAGCAAACAAAAATTTAATCGGTGGCATTCTTATAGCCCAGGCAAAGGTTTTTATAAGGTGATGATTTTGAAAACCTGGATGCAGAAGGCCCCAGGCTGGCTTGGGAAGAGTGAGGTGTTGTTTTGTGAATGAGTTATCACAGTGTCTCCTGATTTAGACATAAGCTGTTGAAGAGACAACCTTATTTTTATGTTGAAAAAATGTTATCAGATGTGACTAATTGGAGACTGGAGGCAAGGGAGAGCTTAGAGGCACAGTAATTGTTCTTGTCTGATCAGAAGGATCAAAAGAGAATCCCTTAGAGAGCTAAATTAAAAAATGAGATTCCTGTGGCATGTTGATCGTAGGATTGATTTTTTCTGGACATGCCTGGACAAGGAATAAAGAACTGCATATGATTAAATACAATTTTGCTGCCAAGGAGCAGAAGAATTTGTTCTCTTTACTACACGCCTTGTTCTATATAATGGTCACATTTCCATTTGTCTGCTCAACTGTTACACGTGAAAAAAAGATAGAACTCTTCTATTCTTTCAGTAATAGAGAATATATTATCTGGCTGTAAAATGTCTGTGTTTATACATTTCCACTTGTCTGCTCAACTGTTACACTTGAAAAAAAGAACTCTTCTATTCTTTCAGTAAT
>NW_010264644.1:0-14034 GCF_000690775.1 Eurypyga helias
CAAACCATTCTACGATTCTACGATTACATTAAAAATGATTTGTAGAGGTAAGTAGTGATAGTACTGGTAAGGAACTTAATTTTATCAATGGTCAAGAGCAAGGAGCTAAACCTCTTGTTACCATTATCTGTTTGAAAGTTGTGCTGACAAAGGGTAAGGGACCTTTGGGGATTAGGTGTCTGTTGGACCTGTAGCCATAATATTTTTGAAAGTTGAAGATGATTAAAATAAATTTACTCTGTGCACCAGATTGTCCTAAGGCTGACTTTGTGATTTTAGTTGTTTATGGGCTGCACTAGCAGAAGATCACATAACTGGATTGGGAGTTTTTTCAAGTGGTAAAGCTAGAAAAAAGCTTTATGTGTCAGCATTAACTTTGACACAAGACTAATAGCCCAGAATTTCTGATTGTCTTTGCTGATGCGTAATTTGGCAGAGTTGATCCGTACACTGTTGGATTTCTAAGATTAAGATGGGGAAGATGAAACGTAAGAATGATTTGCTGTGGTACTGTTGGCCAAGTGTCTACTGAAGTGCTCTAAGAATGCTCAGGTTCCATCAGTATCTGTTAGGGCATCATTTGAGAGATGGGAGTTAATAATTTTTGTCCTGTGAAGAGGAGTCGTGAGATTCTATTAGTGCAGTATTGTACTGCAACACATGAAGAGTGCAGTGGTGACAAAGGTGTGGAACTGAGACCTTGTGTCCTAAGAAATCTCGGGCTCTAATTGCCTGTTTTTTGTCTTCCTCCACACCAATATCCTTGGCACTGATTGTTTCTGCTGTTGGTGAGGGATTTGTTTGTGTTCGATTCCCATTTGTAGTGCTGGGATAGTAACAGTTGGCCTTAAAACTGTGTAAAGGTTGATGTGTACATAACATTAGACATAGTGCTGTGCAAACTTTAAAGCTTTTTGTCCTTACAAGACCTGTGTAAATCTTCTAGTACAGCTTTTGAAATGGGAAAGTGTAAAGCCTGAGCTTTTCTGACACTTGTGGTTTGAATTTTTGTGGTTGCACGCTAATTTTTGTGTTGATACTAAAATAAGAGCTATCGCAATACCCTGGAAACTCCAGTGCCCTCTGTTCTGAATGCTCTAAAGGGAGAGTCACCTACATGTACGGCTGTAGAAATGCCGCTGAAGATGATGAAAAAGCCTGGAGATAATCCCACAGTCATTAAGATTAAAGATGAAGATTAAGGGCCCAAATCGGCCTTTTGGAGATATGAATGTAGAAATTGGAGACTTCAGCTGATCTCTGTATGCCATCAGGCCAGCAGGATTTATCCTGGATTTTAACAAATTTGGATGAATTCAGTTTGGAGAGGAGTTCAGTTCTGCACATCTGCAAAGCATAATCATTTTTAGCCCATTTAGTTCCTTTTGCAGCTACAAGTTAACTGAATTAATAAATCCAAGGTGACATCTTAGGCACGTAGCTTTGGCTAGTGTAATCTAAAATGTGCTTGCTTTGTAGTATTTTTAGGAACGTGGTGATGAGCGTTTTGGAATGAGGCAGTTACCTGTGTAAGAATCAGTGTCTGAATTTTTTAGGTTTATATTCATATAGATGAGGAAGATGTTATGGTTACAGCCTTTTCTTTAAAAATGACTGTGTTGGAGGTGCGTTTTATGGATGATCTGACTTCCTTTCCCAGCAATGTTGGTTTTTTTCCTGTTACTTCCATTCATCCTCACAAACCAGGAAAATTGATAGAATTAAACTGAAGACATAAATATGTCTTTTTAAAATTCTAAGTTTGTTTAGGTAACTTAAATTTAAAGGAAAAATAGGTGAATTTTGTCTGTAGTGACACTGGTACAAAGAGCATGTAAAACCAGCAATCAGAGTGATAAATTGCATCAAAATGAATGATGCTACTACTGTGTTAGTGGAGTAGAGGGAGCAGCTCTTTTGAGGGGGCTGTATACTTACGCATTACAGCTGAATCGAGTATCTGTATAGAAATGTATGGATCGTGTATATTGATGCTCTTGTAGGCTACTTGGATGTAGACCCTTTATGCAAAATGTGTATCTCTCCTCTCTGGTGCATATTGTTTTTCTGGTGCTCTCTGCACAGCCTCCAGCTAGTGCATCAGTAGCATCTGGCTTTTGGGTTGCAGGTCCTAGGCGTCCTGCCTGGAGACATGCCATGTAACCTTGCTCTCTCGGTCCCCTTTGGGCGATGGCAGTGCGGCTCCCGCTCTGGGGAGGCGGATGTGTCCGTACAGCACCTGGCAGTACGGTTCGCCCAAGTAACCGTGGGCAGGCCGGTGGTGAGCCTTCGCGTGCTGTGTGGAACCTAGGCCGTTCTGCTGTGGAAGAGGATAAACACAGACCTGCCCTGAAGTGGGACTCTGAGTAACTGAAGCATCATCTCTACTGTGCATAGAACAACTCTTGTCTAGACAACACTTGCACTAAAAAATTGAATAACTGGGGCTTTTTTGGCAATGGCATTTCATAGAATCATACAATCCTTGAATGGTTAGGGTTGGAAGGGCCCTTAAAGATCATCTAGTTCCAACCCCCCTGCCATGGGCAGGGACACCTTCCACTAGACCAGGTTGCTCCAAGCCCCATTCAGCCTGGCCTTGGACACTCCCAGGGATGGGGCATCCACAGCTTCTCTGGGCAACCTGTCCCAGTGCCTCCCCACCCTCTCTGTGAAGAATTTCTTCCTGATATCTAATCTAAACCTCCCTGATTTCAATTTGTACCCATTACCCCTTGTCCTATCACTACAGGCTCTTGTAAAAAGTCCTCTCCCAGTACCCTTGTAGGCCCTTCAGATACTGGCAAGCTGCAATGAGGTCTCCTCGGAGCCTCCTCTTCTCCAGACTGAACAAGCCCAATTTTTGCAGCCTTTCCCTCAGTAAATTTCTTTTCCCTCAGTATTTGGTTGTGTCTGCTACGATATTCAGGTCACTTTAGGATTATGGCAAGTTACTCCTCATTCTGCGTTTGATTCCTAACTATAATCCTTTGCCTATACGTGTTGCTGAATTCTGTTCTACTGCTGCCACAGCACTTCTGCACGTTATCAGGATCATTCTGTTGTCATAGTGTTCTTCGAAGTTTTTTTCTGTTCCTCCCAATTCTTGCCAGTGGCAGTTCTGGTAACTATATTCTGTGTTCCGTTGCCTAAATCATTAATGATGATGTTGAATAAAACCAGACCCGGCGGGCGCACACCCTTGCAGGGACCTCCAGTTTGACAGCGAGAAGTTGGTGGTTTCTTCTTGCACTGCAGTATTCCAGCCAGCTGCACGTTTACCTGACAACAGTATCATTAAACAATAGTATCATTAAATAGCAAAAGTTGTGCTGTGCAGCTGTATCGAGTGTCTTTGTAACAGTTAAAGTTCACGCTGGCCTTCTCTGTAAGCCTTTACAGGGTGTTGTGGGGGAGCTGCATTGGTCTGCATTGTTTTCCGTGAAAAACCCCAATGAATGGTTGTCAGGCTGTGTTGTATGTTATGAGGTATTGAAGAAGGGTGACTCATCTGCGTTTCCTCAGATCCTTTTGACTTTTTGAAGGAAAAAGGGATTGATTTCCTCTCTGAAGCCAAGATAAAAAAGAATCTGGTGGTATGTGAGAGTACATGACAAAAGCTCCAATTAATAATCTCTTTGACGGATTTCCATCATCTGTAAATAAATGTAAATAATCTAGCCTGTGTGAGCGCGTTGTATTTCATATTCTCCAGCGTTCTTAAAGTGAAAGCTTAGGTTCTGTTTTTCTGCCTCGTGACAGTAAAATAGCATCGAATAGTTTTTCAGTGTATAGATGTTCATTAACGTAGCCGGTCTGAATTCTATTACTTGTACTTGTCTGCATCAGCAAGAACGATTCCCGATGTCCGCAGCATGCGCTGGAGTATTTACATTATAGCCGTGTTCTGCTTCCTGTATTCCGTCAGGGATGGGGCTGCTTGTGGAGAAGCGCACAGCCACCCAAACCTTCCTCCTGTCTTCACTCTCCGTCGTTGCGATGGGAGCTCCCAGTGACACGCTGCGTTCACAGCCAAAAGGGCGCTCATAGGACTGGCTGTGTCGGGGACAGGTGCTTCGGGTTACCTTTCGCTGACTTGGGCAGTCGCTTAGCAACTCCGTATTTACTTGTGGAGGGGAAAAAAGGGTGTGGTAACAAAGACGAGAAGTTGTTCTGCTGGTGCATTAACTATATCATTTGTTGTATAAAGAGCTTTAAAGATTAATGTTCAGTGTGTTTAATTTAGTCTTTTCTATTTTTCTTTCAGTAACCCAAAGTCTGCTAATCAGAGAATAAACAAAAAAGTAAACAATGATGCATCATTAAGGATTCAAAATCTGTCTATTTTGGTGAAACAAATAAAAACTTACTATCAGGTCAGTACTTGTTTCTTCTATTATGTTTTACCTAGAATTGTTTCTAAGTATTCTTTTATAGTTATGCCTTTAAGGGTAACAATGGTAAGATCAATATTTTGACATATTGTATGAATGGTTGGTTGTTTATAAATCTGGTCGGTGTTTTTATCACGCTTAGTTTACAGGTACAGCAGTAGTCTGGAAACACTTGTATGGGAATGATGATGGGGTTATACAGTAAATAGTCTGCATCTTGGATTGCACATAGAGTACGTTAAGCAGTATCAGTTGGTATTTTCTGAATGGAGACAAGTTTTGTGCCTATGAGAGAGATTATTAAATGTGCATTTAGTCTTATCAATGGAATCTTTGTAAGAAAAATGTGATGAAATTTCTTGAGTTTAGAATTAATTTGATTTTCAGTAGAAAAAATCAGTGGGGTGATAATAATCAAATGGGAATTCATAGCAAATGCAATGCTTATCTGATTTAGAGCTGTAAAACAGCCATTGAATTTTTGTGTTGTGTGATGGGTAAGAGCTGGTACTACGCCTTCCAGATGTGGAGCCTGGATAGAGTGGTGTACGCATGGACACGCTATAGTAGGACACTGCAGGCATCACTGGTGTCCCCAGCATGTCTTTTTAGTGCCCTTCCACAGTTCCCTCTACCTTTCTGCCAGGAGAGTCCAGATCTGGGAGGAAACCTACTTTGATCTGCCTCCGACAGCGAGTGCATCGTGCCAGAGCCTGTCCCGTTGCATGCTTTTCCTCATGTGTACGCACGTAGTGTACATTCTCCGAAGCTCCAGAGTAGAGTGCAGATTCCCAGCTGTCACTCAGTGCAGCGGTTAACCACTGTACTTCTTTCTGGCTAGCACTTGGGCGTATGCATACTTCACATTGCTCTTTTCTTGGCAGCTGCTATATGTGGGTATACGTGCTGCCTGCTAAGATCCATATGCGTTTGCATTTCCTGATGGTAGACATTTTCGACCAGGCATTAGTGTTTCACAGCTGGTGCAACAGAAGGCACAAACACTGACAGGATTGATCTTTATCTGAACACAAAGCATTCCCGGGGCTGCTTTGGCCGTACAGTATCAGGCAGTCCTAGTGCAGCAGTGTCGGGCAGAATTGGTTGCGCTTAGGTAGCTTACCTTTGAGTGATTCAGGATTGTGAATGATGCTCCGAACCTTTGTGTTAGAAATAATCTATTGCATCTTTTTTAAAATAAAAAGGTATTCTTACTGAACAAATGTTAAAACTGGTCACCGTGCCTTTAATGGTTCAAGTTTGTCCTGTGTAAACCTGAGCTATAGGGAACTGCATATACTTTTCCCCCCTTTCCATCCCCAGTCTCTTGGCGGGATGCCAGCCTCTTCAGATAGTGCAAGTGAGGGGACTTCAGAAATGTCTCAGGTCTGGCGTTTTCGTAGGAGTAAAGGCACTTAGCAGCCAAACTGGAACGCTTGTTCAGATGTGAGAGTGCTTTCTGCCTGTGGTGATGCTCAGCCGGCGATGCCCACGAGCATGCCGGGAGCTCTCTGCGTTGCGGTAGGTTACTGGGTTTGGAGGGAAGTGTTAAAGGACGGGCTATGGTCTTTGTTTCCTCTCAGACCTGGCGCAGCCTGGGTGCTGGTGTTTTCCCCCAGCCTGCACATGGGTTAGCGAGGCAGTGCTGTGGGTTTCAAGAAGGGGTCTGTGTAGTTCTTGTCACCTGTGAAGTTACCCAAGGCAGGAGAGCCAGGGCTTGACGGATGCCTTGGAATCAGGCTGAGAGGCCGCTCCTAGCCGGGGTACACCTTGGCAAGGCTCTGGGCCCTCACACCCGAGTGCGTCAGGCGCCTGCCTCTACAGGCATCATGCTTGGTGTATGTTCTGAACCCATGCCTGAGATCCGAGAGTAATGGGACATGGAAAATAATCACTCTATTAAAGTATAAGATTAATTAATGTCTGCAATATTACAGTAGGAATAAGTTATTAATGGATATGGAGACACTTAATTTTTAGCATGATGTTATCCTGACTCTTTAAATTATTTTTATTGTGAAGTTGTCCATGCTAGTTTATCCCATGTGTTTTTATAACATCTGTGGAAAACATGCTCTCAGTTTAGCAAAGAGTTGCATCTCTGTTGTATAGATACTTTCCAAAAACCCTGCCCTGATATAAGATACCATTCAAAATCGAAATGTTATTTTAGATTATATGATTTTGGGGGGAGTCCTGCATCCTCTTTGTTTTTCTCTGTAATTACAGTTGTGTTTTCTTTCTCCAATGAAGCTGCTTTACTTCCTTACACCACCACCAAATTCTTACCAGGTCCCGAACCAGTCCTTTGAGCCTACACATTTCCTGGCAGCATAAGAGTGTGGAATTGTTCTCAACAGCTGGTTCAGGAGAACTGCTCCCCCTTTAAGTTTTGGTGGGCTTGGGAGGTTTAATAATGTGAGATTCCATGACTCCCATGGGTGCTCTGTCAGCATCACTGGACAGATGATGTGCGAGTCTTTAATAAAATAAATGCTAGGGAACTGTAGAAGTTTGTACAGGCAAGGCAGAATTTGGTAAATAGACTTAGTTTGGTTTTTTGCAGGTTAAACAACATTAATTACACCAATTTTGGGACACAGGTTCCAATTTCAGATTTTTAATAGAAGCAGTCATGTCAGAAGTAAACACCAGTTGCGAGCAGTTGCACCGAGCTTAGGGATGAAGTTAACACCGTGCGGCAGAAAAGGCTGTAGACAGCTTTGAAGCGAGGCAGAGGTGTTGTAAGGAAGAGGTGATGATGTCGTTAGTTCATAGAGGACACGTTTCTTGGTCACCCCGGCTTCTACCCTGCGTCACAGTAAGAAAAATAAGGGGATTATTTGAGTTATTACCAAAAAAGCCACAGAACAAAAAAGCCACCAAGACCCTGCTTTTTAAAGTATGTGATTTTCTTTTGTCGTATCTATAAATACTCGTTAAATTAAATAGTCTTTATCAAGATTTTAGAAGTACAGGAATCATGGTTGGTTGAAATTTGTGATATTTGAGTAGGTCACAGATATCTTCTCCCTCCTTGTAATTTGTCTTTTGTCCTGGGCATGTGCACTGGGAGTACCTCTTTTTTAGATCTAGTATTAGTTCAGGTATATATATATAGGTTTTTTTAATGTTCTGTATTAACTGGCGAGAGCTTTCAAGTAGATCGAGTAATTCCCACAGGTGATTTTCAAGTAATATTGCCATTTTTCAAGTCGTACATAAAATGAGCTGACCTGTGTTTTCAGCTCACAGTATGACACGTAGTACGTGCCCTTTGGATGCAAAGCAGTGACGGTTCTGGAATATGTTGCTTTTGAGTGTGAACGCTTTCTGTATTAATGAATCTGTCACTGTGGAAAAAACAAAAAGCATGACTCCAGAGCTGCTGATAGGATGGCATCTGCCGTGAATAAACATCTGGGAAAAGGAGGAAGACTACTCTGCTTCAGAAGAATTAGGCTCTGTCTAGACTGGGGATTTGACCTGATTATAGCCATTTCTGGCTGGCAGAAACCACCCATTGATACGATCTATGGAAAGATAGGCAAAGCTGCTGCTTGAGTGTGTGGGACTTACCGAACGAAAGCTCCGCCTGATCACGCAAATAGGATTTTGTGCCTTTATACGCAGGGTTGTCCCAGTATAACTGCAGCAAAAACCCTGTAATTTTCACATCCATGTTTTGATGAGGCCACCCAGGCAATGGATGTGAAATAGGGGAAATGGATATTTTTGTAGTATAAACGCAGTTTAGAGCCAACAAAATAAACATCTATCAACAGGCTAGTCAGAGGAACATGGGCACTAATCATTTAAAGGAGTTTTGCTACATTCTGAGGCACAGGATCTTGTTGGCTTAAGATCTGTAAGCCAGCTCATTGCCACGAGAGGATTTTACTATGGTGAGGCGGTCTTGCAAATCAATAAAACAAGGCTTTTGTAAAAGTAATTCATACTTATAAGGTTCTTCTTCATTAGAGTCCAAATAATTAAGTATTGAACATGTATGTATTAAGGCCTGAAAAAATTGAAACTACTTATGTAATACTAATTTCTCTTTAGTGGTGGTTGGTATTTGATGTTTGCTCTGAATACATATGGTTTAAGTAATATTTTAATTAACTTTTCTAGGAGAATTTGCAGCAGTTGATCATGATGTCTTTGCCAAATGTATTAATAATTGGCAAAAATCCTTTTTCTGGTAAGTTTCTTTTTAACTAAGATGAAAATTTATATTGGTGTAATGATTTGTGTTATCTCTCTGGAAGTAAAATTCATATAGGGTTGAGCCTTTCCACAGAAGATTGCGTAAATTTAGTACATAAATGGTTTAATAACAATCAGTAACGTTTTCTTTGTTCACACCAAAGGTCTGCACTTTCCAAAATGTGTTCTGTCCAAACCTCAGCACTGGCTGTCATTAGGCTTTATGCTCATAAGAAGTGCGTTTCCCAGCAACCAGTGAGCCACTGATATGACAGCATAAAAGTTTTGTGTATTCCTAACTTCCATGCGTTCAACGTTCTTTACCTGAGCCACCCCTGACAGGAGAATTGGCAGTTCAATGCATCTCACTTGATCCAACTCCTAATCCTTGTTTTTCCTTCCCCAAAACTCTCCTGCTTCTCTTGCATCGTTACCTGAAAAATATTGTGACTACCTTCTTGCTTTCTCCCCTGAACTGACACTGTCTTCTCCATGCTCCCACCTTCTCTGCTTCCAGCTCTGAGAGTTGCAATTTTCAGACCAAGAAAATTAGCCTGTGTGGACCCAGCTGACTATCCACAGCCGCTTGGGAATCTCTGCACCATGCTCTCAATTCCAGAAGCACGGAGCAGACACACCTGGCCTGCATGGAGCCACTATGGATTGGGCAGAATTTATTTACTTGGGTCTAATGTGTCCCAGGTGTTCTCCTTCTGATGTTCTAGCACCTCAGCAGAGAGGTTAGGAACTGCTCTAACAGGCTGTGTAGCTTCCCCTGGCTTTTTTTATTTATTTAAGGTGTCTTCTATGCCATGCTTCGGTGTGTGTGAGACAAGGTTTTTCTCATGAGCAAGAAGAACCATCTGTGTTACCTCACTTTTCAACTCCAGGGTTCATAATGTTGATACTTTCCATACCCCATCTGCATATATCCCATTTATGTAGGTATCTTGATTTAGTGGTTTTTTTTTTTACTTTCTGCTTTTGAATATTGCCGCTTTTGCTTCTGAGGTCACAGCCTTTTAAGTTTTTATATGTGTAGATGCTGTAATCTATCATATGCACCAAAAAGTGTGAATGTAGTCCCTTCTTTACCAAAAGAATAGCATCCATTGTGCTTGTATATTTTGATTCCAGATTTTAAGGTTTTCAAAAGACTCCGTGGATTTGCCTAGAGACTAGATTTAGTGGAAAAACAGGTGAAAGAAAACTGGTCATAGTATTGGTTTTGTAGTGGCATTTTTTAATCTCTTTAAGATATTGGGACCAAATACACCTTAGCAATATTGTGTAGTGTAAGATAAAATTTTACTAAAAATGCACTACAAAACCCCACAAAGATATTTTTAATATTCAGTTGTATACGTAAAAACCTCTATGCTTTAGTCATTAATAAAAACGTTACATCCTGTTTTGGGACCTCAGCTAAGTCTAGGTAGCTTTTGTGATCGGGCAGCTGGAAGCTCCAGTGGTGCATGCACTGCTCTCCTGTGGGGATGTTGTTGGATATATTGGAAAAGGCAGACTTTACTGTCACATAGCCCACATACTAAAAATATTTGTTATGTATGGACAGTATTCGTGAAGGTGTTTCAGATTCCTGCTTGAATTAATCCGGGAGTTTAATCTGCAGCCGAAGGTAGACCTGTTCTTTTGGGTTCCATCCAGACCCTTTCCCCTTGGAAAGTTATGACTGTTCTCGCTGCGTTAACTTGAAGAGAGCCTCATCCCTCCAGGGATTTTTAAGCATTTCTTTTGGTGGGCAAGAGTAGCAAAACCAAACCTCAGTGACCTTTTGAGAGATTCGCTGTATAAATCTGATTGCATCAAGGCAAGCCCCCTAGTAAAAGTCAGTTCCCTGATAATGATTAGGATTTGGTCCACTAAAGCTTGGGCTGTAGCTGTGATTTCTTCTTTTCTCAGGAATGTCTCCCAGTTTTTCTCCTTTGCACTTGAGGCCTTAGTAGAGATATACCCGAAGATGACAAATTGCAAAAGGCAAGGGCAGATAAGATTTCAGGAAGAGAAACATGTTTGGCTGTATCAGAAGCAGTTGGCTAATCAAGGAAAATGCAGATAGGATGCTGGATTTGTGCTTTGGCAAAAAAAAGAGGTCATCAGAGACTTTATCAAGAAACATTTCGCCTGAGCTAATTGGCAGGAAGCCAACTCAGAGAGAAAACTGGAGGAGAAGAGCTACAGGCTGTGATTGTAAATGTTAAGTTAAATTACAGGGGAAAAGGAGAAGGGAGGTAATGAAGAGGTGAATGTTCTTTAATGGGGGAAGAGGAAAATTAAAACCAGTTCCTATTTGTGAGGGAGCAAGCTGGGGAGGATGGAAGGCTGTAGAGGGTGTGAAAGTCAGGGAAGAGTAGGATAGAGTAGGGACAAAGTTCAAGTTGGAAGGTGTGGAAGAGGGCGATCTATTTCTATATCTGTGATGGAGAAAAAGGAAGAAAAACATACAAGATGGTTGGTAGCAGTGGAAAACTGAGGTGGTTCGATATTTTGCCACGTTTCTTCAGGGGATCTGTATGAGACATGGAAACAATATTCAGGTAGGCTTGTAAAAGCCAGTCAGGAGATGCTGAAGCAGTGAGCAAATGAGCACCCGAAGAGTTCAGGGATTGCTTTTGAAAAAGTGTGTGATGAATTTATTGGGATAAACGAATGTAGGATGTAAGGTGTTGGGATGGATTCCTTCTGTTATGGTATTCTGGTTAACCTGTATTAATTAAGACAGGCAGCCAGGTGGAATCCCCCTTCTTTAGCTGAAGCAGCGTGCTTCTCAATTCATTCTCAGTTCATTAATATTTTCTATTTCTGTGTAAAAGACTTCACAGCTCAAGTCTTTGGATTACAAGAAGTCAGTATAAATGAGTAAAGATCTCCCCTTTGAGTACATGTTCAATCTCTTCTGAAAAATTTAAATGTTACGTGTTCACTGGGATTATACATATCACCCTTCAGAAGCAGCAGGTTGAGTCAGTGTTGAGTTGTGGATGCCCCATCCCTGGAAGTGTCCAAGGCCAGGCTGGATGAGGCTGGGAGCAACCTGGTCTAGTGGAAGGTGTCCCTGCCCATGGCAGGGGAGTTGGAACTAGATGATCTTTAAGGTCCCTTCCCACCCAAACCATTCCATGACTCTGTGATTGTAATGCACAGAGAACTCTGCATCAGTCATCTCTGCTTTACGGCAACAGGCTTGACTCCTCACTGAAAGCTTGTCAAAATCAGAGAGTTCTGTATCCTTTTACGTTTTTTTAACTTAATTTCTTTTTAATTTCCTCTTTTGATCAAGATCACCTCATATCTGTAACTTTTTGAGGAGGATTTTACATTTACTTCACTTAGAAAATACTGTAGTGGATCAAATCAAAGGAAAGTTTTCTAAGAGTAACCACTCACTCACAAGCACTTTCTTAGGTGGGGGTTCATCCAGAATCAACTTTAGTTCCCCAGTGTAGAAGAACATCGTAAACTGCTGTTTCAGAAGGAAGGTTCTGGTTCAGTTTTCCTTTAGATGCTTATAATCACCTTGTGATCATTGGAGTTCATCTGTGATTTCCAAATGAGTCCTTTGAAAAAGGGACTTTCATAATGTAGGACAGGTTCAAGAGTGGCTGTGCCTGCCTTAGTACGTGCCGGGCACTCACCGTGTTTGGGCGGAGTGAAGCTGTTGGTGGTGACGGTAGTTACAGCAGCTGTATTGCAGGGGACAGCTTTGCTGAATAAAGGTCAGATTTCTAGCCAGACCCAGTGTTACAGCATTTGAGAGCGTAGCTTTTGTCAGGTTAGCTAAGAATGAGCCGAACTACTGGTTGCAATCCGCAGTATGTGGTAGAAAGGATGCTATTAGGACCCTTGTATTCCTAGATAGCCCAAGGGGTAGTGCTTTTTCTGTTTCAGTAAAGCAAAATTATGTATGACCATATAGTTTTTAATTCCACCCAGCCTCCACTGTTTTGCCATCCTTCAAGCATTTGCTTTGTGGCATTTATATTCTAGATAGAGCATATATTTAGTAGCAGGATGAGGACATTTTGAGTGTAAAAAGTAAGAAACATCTTTATTAATCTGTAAACAGAGTTCTTGAACTTAAGCTTCTTTAGGAGATTAAGATGCTTAAGGCCAGATTTTGGAAATACATGTTGATTTTTAGATGTGCAGATGAATATATAATGCAGCCTTATAAAATAGTTCAAATGAACTTGACACTTAACTCTTAAAGCTTGAGGGTGGTGGATAATTTAAGCATTTTTGTAAATATCTTGAGATACCCGAGATTACAGTTGAAAACTTGATTGTAGGTCTCCAGAGCACGTTTGAAATGTCACTCTTAAGTTTTGCTTTGCAAAGGGCTGAAATCATGTTTTTTCCATTTGGAGCTATTAGGGATGTTAAGCTGTTTGTTAACACTGCAAGTTGGCACTCAAATGGCAAAAAGGACTAAGCCGAAAGCTGGAAAGATGGGGGTTTCTTCATCTTCTTGCTCTCTAAACTAGGTTAACGTGAAGTATATGAAATAATGAGAAAACCCTGGTCTTTTCTCAGGGGTAGAGGAAGAAACTCAAATTACCATTTTACACCTACTTTTCTTTGTTCCTGTTTTCTTCTTAGAACCAGGTACAGAAGAGATAAAAAAACTCCTCCTGCTTTTACTTGGTTGTGCAGTTCAGGTAAGTTTACTACAAGTTGGCATCTGTATGAAACAGTTTAAGTGTTACCCAACTCTCTTCTTACTGTTTTAATACCTGGGGTGGTGTACAACTTTGACCTTCGTTCCTCTAGTGGTACTATTGCATTCCTTGAAAACTGGGATGGTCTTACCCTTAAAAGGGCTGCCGCTGTACACCTGTTAACGTTTTGTTGTAAGAATATATCAAACTGTATGTAGGTTTTCCATTAGTTTATTAGTTTTAATATTGTTACTTCACCCGAAACTGTAAAGAAAGGAAGAAAATGGTAAAGTACTAAAGAATTATTTTACTGCTGTATCTTACTGAAACTGTTTCACATAACTAATGAACTTTTTTTGATGGATGGCTGTCCTTATTAGGGAGGTTTGTGCCTTTCAGCTAATTAAATTGAAAAAATAGATCAGTCATATGTTCTTAATAACTTAAATAGGCAAATTTAAGTTATTAAGACACTGGGAAAAATACCTGTGGAACTCACTACCACAAAATCTTAACAAGCAGCTATTTTAAGAAACCTCTTCCTTCCCCCTTTTCAGTAGCTGTTTTTTCTTTTACTGTTTTATTAGTGGTGAGAGTTGTTATAATTACCATAACATGGCACAAGCCAAGTGTCTATTGCTCAGCAGAATTAGTGGATAATAATTTAGCAATGTGATCATTGTAGTTTCAGACTTACCATTTTAAACTCTTAGAACAAGGGAAAAATTTTATATTATAGAATTTTATTATTT
>NW_010264645.1:0-4637 GCF_000690775.1 Eurypyga helias
GATTCTATGATTCTATGATTCATTAAACTGAATGACCTGATATCCTGAAATTCCTTCTGACCTATATTATTCTGTGATGCTAAGTGTTGGTTTACTCAAAACTGAACTTTGGTATACTGGAAAATAATTTTGGTAAAAGTTGTCTAAGTCAAATTGAAGATCCCTAAAAAAACAGATTTAGAAAAACAGCATGAAAAATTGACAGTAATCCTCCAATTTGTTTTGGTACTGAGTAAAGTCTGGACAATCACATGGGACTTTTTTCTTATTTCACTGTTCTGAAACAACTCAAAGTGTGACAAAAATTATTTTCAAGCAAGAATATTACATATTCCATAGTGTGGGCTTCTGCTCATATTTCTTGTTCTTTGCATCTGACATGAGGGAGGGGAAACAACTATCAAACAACACTTGTCTCTCAAAAATGCTCTCCCTGCAGAAGGTTTTTTTTATTTTCACTACAGCAGCACTCAGAAAAGTTCCTAGCATTCTCTTAGATTGCCATCAACATTGTGAATCTCTGGGGACCTGACAAATGGTTACAAGAACTAGAAAACTACGTACATTTTGCCACTTCCTATAAACATTTTACATAGCTCTATCAGACCAAGACTGGGTGAAAGAAGAATTAATGAGCGGCAGAAATACTGCAATGCTGGTCAGAGTCACAGCTACAGCTATAGCTTGCTCTGCACTTCATCTGTCAGTGGATTCTGTGACACCCCTACTCATTCTCATGAATACAACCCTGCACAGATTTTTTCAGGTTTTTTTGTTTGTTTGTTTGTTTGGGTTTTTGTGTGTGTGTGTGTTTGTTTGTTTAACCCTCTCAGGTTAATACTAAACCACAGGCACACTTCCTCCTTTACCAGCTTGATAGGCTGCTGAAAATGCTGAAGACGCCTTCTGTTCTACTATCTGATACAGGAAAGTTTAGAAAGTTTGAGGAACCTGGACTTGACTCACATACCTATCACAGTCTATTGCTTGAAGATCAAGGCAAGGATGAGTAAATTCTCGTTTGTTTCTCAATATGATTTATCAGATTCTAGCCAGAATTTTTCTTCTAATCAACATATGAGAGATTGTGTTGGACTATTCTATTAGTTTGTCATTTATCACACTCGGTTTTCTTGGAAAAGTTCTCCTTTGCAGACCATGTATCCAATAAAGCATGACAGTTTCTTTAGAGATTAACAGTCTTATCTTCAGTTTGACTGACTAACCCTTCTGAAAATCAACAGGTCTGTGCTTTCCTAGTTATCTGTTCCTAACTCCTACTGCACAGAGAGGAGGCAATACATGCAAATAAGCATGACCATGACAAAAGTAGTATCAGATCATTCACCTCCTGATCTCCTGGGAGCAGGGAGAAAGATTTTGTAAGGAGACAGTCAAATTATTATTTTTTTTTCTTCTTCAAAAGGTACTGTAGTGATATGCTGTTGGCTACCTATAGCACTAGCTAGAGCTTCCTTGAGACTTGTGAACATACTCGAC
The DNA here is from genome assembly GCF_000690775.1 of Eurypyga helias. Lineage (NCBI taxonomy): Eukaryota > Metazoa > Chordata > Aves > Eurypygiformes > Eurypygidae > Eurypyga > Eurypyga helias. Next base: position 1,501 of record NW_010264645.1, read on the forward strand.
TACATAGATGCCCCCTGTAACTTCACTGAACAACATAGCATTACGCAAGCGATTAATATATCCTTAAGTGTCTACCTGCAGAGATTCCACTGTAGAGCGATCCCATTCAGTGGTCTAGGTCACAAGAAAGGAGATGCCCTCCAGTAGAAGTCAAAACAAAAGACAAGACCAACTACTTCTCAGTTTCAACGTGCCATGGTCTGTATTTTGGGAACAGAAGAAGTTGCAGTCTCAATAAAGGAGATGAGCTTTATAAAGGCCTAACTCTGCTTCTTAGGAAGGCCAGTAAAAAGTGTAGCTCTGCCAGCACATCAGCAAGGGCAGCAGTTATGTAGTGGTGATGTGACCTCTGCTGTGGGATGCAGTGGCAGCTGCAGTTATGAAGGATGCCTCCTACTTACCAAAGTTTTACCTGAAGCCTTTTTTACTGTGAATGTCTCCACTGAGAAATAAATTCTGGGGAAAAAAGTGGCAAGTATTGGTAACACTGACAAACCGCCGAACACACAGCACAATTCACGATACCACTACTAGGGAGGACTAGCAATCATGTACCATATTTTCTTTTGTGTTCCCCTGATTTCTTACAAACTAGCTTAAATGTAGTTCAGAGATGACTTCACATGCCACCAAAATCTTCTCCTCGCTGATGCAGGCTTACACACAGCAACTCTATAAAATAAATACTAGAACCACTTCTTAAAACTAGAGGCGAGAACAGTACAGAAGGGCAGAGCAGCTATTGAAGCTAACATGAGGTCAGGTCATGCCCTGCTGGGGAAACAAGAAACAATTAAAAGAGAAAAGCCGTTATTTTGCTTTAGTGGAACGAGTTAGTGGATAAAACACTGGGGGATTTGGTTTGCATTCTTCAAACAACTTCTACACTGCTAATTTGTTTTAGTCTTTCTAGGCTCCCAATGTTACTATTTTCCTACTTAGGTGTCTAGCATGGTTATGGATGGCTGAGCTTCAACATCTGTTTTTGTCTAGATGAAAGACAGCAGAGAACTACAAGGGGCAAAATACCCATTTTGCCCCATACCATGAACACATATCTATTTACCTGTTACGTAGTTCTATAATCATGGCATCCTCTGCCAGCAACCAATCTCTCCATGCCTGGCCGTGTTTTAGAACCAGAACCCTGCAGGGTGCTTTCCCATACTTTAATCCCTCCATGTGAAGTACACCAGGCAAATATCACTGCTAATCAATTGAAGACTAATTCCATACTTAAAAACCATGCTGAAAGGTACCAGAGAGATGATCAGTGCCTGTTAGGAATACACTGCCTTCTGCACTTTTTATTTCCTGTCTCAGATCGCGGTTTGTCCCTAGCATCTCTTTGCAGCCTGAGAGATGCTGTAGTTCTGCATAATCACAGAACACAGTGTAAGCAGAACACTGGCTGGAAATCTGAACTCCATTTCCAAGTGCATCCTCTGCCGCCTTTCTGAGCGAGCCTTTTCTCCTCTCTCCACCTGCGGTCCCCCCCTCTCCCTCCTGATTGCCAGCTTGCCCAGTTTGCATGCAGACGTGAAGAGACTGGTTTTGGTAGCCACCAGGTGCTAGTAAAACATAGCTGCATTTTCTACCCTCTTGCAGTGCATTCAAAATCATGAGTCAACAACAGGGTTAAAAAAAAAATCATCAGCAAAACATCATTTCCCCCTAACTCAGCATTTTCTCAGCCTTTGCTAAGCTTCCTTGCAACTGAGGGTGGAGAAAAGTACCACTAGGCCATTCCAGGTCTCCTGGATAACTTTCTACACCACCTCCATTGCCTGTGCTGTTATTCAGCAGTTGCTGCAGATCTCAGTTTTAGTAGGATTTGCAAGTCAATCCTCTATCTGTAAATCCCAGATGGCTCAGTGATTTTCAGCACAGCTATTGATCTCCTCATTCACACACGCTGGCTTCTGGACAAACACACCCAGCTGCTCCCACCAACCCCGTCCCGCCGCCGCGAGCAGAAGGGAGGACTGAACCCGCGCGCTGCCCGCTAGTAATGCGGCCGCTCGGAGAAATTAAATTAGGCAGGAATAAGCATATGGTTTACATGTTTGCCTACCTGACAGAGATCACAAGGCTGCTGCCAGGCTCCCTCCCTCACTCGCAACAGCTGTGCTTTCCGCAACTGAGCAACAGCCTTCCCAAGCGTCGTGCTCGCAAACCGCACAGGCTCACCACACACCCATCCAGCCTCGCCGTGCCAGACAGCCCCTTCTCCTCTGCAGTCAGCCACCCGAAAAACAAGTCGCAATTCAATGACCAGCTCCCGTAAGAAAGGAAGATACAGAGGTCGGAACAATCAACGCAATTAACTGTCCTGAAAACAGCGCGAGGCTTTTTGTAAAATGGGAACAATCGGGGTTTATCTTCCCCTTTGTCCTCCCACCCCATATATTACCTATGAATGAAGAAGGTCTTCAGCAGATCCCTGCTTATTTTATGCCAGCTGCTCTTTCTTTCTGTCTTACCCCACCGCAAAACAGCAAGAAGGGGTTTAGGCTTCCCAGCAGTGGGAAGGCGACTGCTCCTTACCTCCACAGACAGGGATTCCGACCTCCTCACTGAGACTTCCGAGGAACCATTTGTTCTGATAAATGCCAGATTTGCTAAATGCAACCAGTTTCAGAGACAGAGGGTCTTGAAGGGGAGAGGAAACAATCCAGGGATCCCGTTAGCCTTCCCTCCCCACCCATGCTCTTCCCCTCACATCCCCAAGCTTGTTACTATACATCAAGCTTCCATGCGGTTACAGCAGTAGTAGGAGATTTCAGGCAAAGTGCCATGGGTATCCTATACTACCGCCACTCATTCACGTTTTAAACACTATTTGTTGAGCTTTTTAACATGCAGTTTGTCTCCTTCTGCAGGGAATTAATTACTCAGCCAGCAGTCACATGGCTGCAGCAGCACAATTAGAGGATTCAAACCCTGCTAAGGCTCTTCAGGGTTTTGATCTGGAAATCATGGGGGGTGGGGATAAATAAAACCAGATGATGGTGAGGAATCACTGTCTCTGTGCAATTAGCACCTTGCAAATCTACCAGCCTGCCTGCACCCAGGGCTTGCTGTCACAGAAAACTCAGTTACACAGCAATGCAAACAGGCTGCAGAGGTGGGCCACT
>NW_010264646.1:0-3342 GCF_000690775.1 Eurypyga helias
AAGGGGTAACGGTTTTAAACTAAAAGAAGGTACATTCAGACTAGGTATAAGGAGGAAATTTTTTTACAATGAGGGTGGTGAAACACTGGAACTGGTTGTCAGAGAGGTTGTGGATGCCCCATCCCTGGAAACATTCAAGGCCAGGCTGGATGGGGCTCTGAGCAACCTCATCAAGTGGAAGATGCCCTGTTCATTGCAAGGGTTTTGGACTAGATGACTTTAAAAGGTCCCTTCCAACCCAAACCATGCTATGATTCTATGATATCATAACTTTTAGCAATAACATTCCTGTTTGACAATGTTACAGGAGAATCAGTCAACTAATGCAAAATACCATTTGTTAAACTTGCTTAATTTCTTAGCAACAATCATCAATACCAAAATCCTGTTTTACCACATTTTCTATGTACTTGTAGTCTTCTGAAGTTTACAGTACAATAAAAAGCAAAATACTTACAACAGCGTTTCATGAAATTCTAAGCTTAGAACATTTCTAAATTTCTAAGTTCCTGAGTTCCTTTTAATGGTATGAGAATTGCTCCTCTAAAGCAAAGGTTGATAATGCATCAGTATTCTGCACATATATGTAGAAAAAGCTAATCAGCTTCTTCAAACTGTCTAAATAAGTTTAGCAACTTGCTCATTATAAAAACATACAAAAATTGCGAAGCATACGAGTTATCTCAAATTATAGTGCCCAAGATACTTAGATGTACTTTCAAAATTCATAAAATATGAACATATGGGGAAAGTAAGTATTTTCAAGAGGTACTGAAGAACTCAAACTATTTGACTAGCTGGAAAGCACGCTAGAATTAAAAGATAGGTTTAGGTTATATATGACAGGTTCCCGTTACAAAGAGCAGGAAACACCAGCTTATACACAATAATTATACTGAAAATTCAATCCCACAAATAGGATTGTGTGACAAAAGGCATCACAATGACAAACACCTGAGACAGCTGAGGACTCAAATCCTATGACATGGAAAGGACAAATACTTATGCAGATGTGTGTGTGTATATATATATAAATATATATATATGTCTAGATATATTTTCCCTGGCTACCTATGAATTTTATATTAATTTTTTTTCATTACACTCTGACTTCAAGGAGAAAAAAGTTGTAAAGAATTTCTCATTGCAAAAGGCAAACCCACAAATTAATACATTCTGTAAAAAAGTTCATGTTCCTAAGTTAATTCAGCATTGCCTTGAAGGAAAAGAACCATGTAGTTTACTTTCAAGTTATCTGCAACACTCTCATTTTGAGAAGCTCATGTCATGATTTGAACAGTGACAATTTGAATTTAACAAGCACAACAGGTTGCCAAACCAAGATTACATCTAACAATGCTTCCCAGTGCACCAGGCTCTTTCCTGCTCCCGCTGACCTTTCAACACGTGGTTCCAGAGACTACTGGATTAGAGCTGCTAACAAGTGACAGGTGCAGCCAATTAACCAAGCAATGACGTAACTGTGACTTCCAGTCTTAAGCATGAGGCTTGTTCAGCAAATGCTGCTTTTCCATCAATGAGCTCAGTATGGCTGCTTATCTGCCAAACTTCAGAACTTCAAAAGCTCTGTACTGCTGATATACTACTCATTAAAAAGTGATTTTGCTGTGAAATTATCCAACTGTGACTATGGTATGCTTTGCTGTTCTCCAACCTGGAAGTTGTCAAACAATGTGCATTAACCCTTTTACTGAGAGGATCACAAATTTTCAAGTACACTATGAGTCAAAACGAGAACTAATGAAAACGGTGATAAGAATTGCATATCAGTTCAAACCTCTCATAAAAGGATACCAGAAACCAAGTATTTGCAATATAGCCAAAGCATGAGTATGAACAAAGTATTTTGATAACACAATTTGGAATGTAGAGTTTGCCCAACCTCAGTAATTCAGGATGGTCCAGACCATTTTCAGACATAATTCAAAATGAAATAAATCTATAATCCTATCAATAGTCCTTTCCTAATGCTAGTTACCACATAATTTATAGCAATTAAAAATCTTCTGGGTTTTTCTTTTCTGTTACAATTTCAGGCAGAATGTGTAGGAAAGCATTAAAGGTCTGCTCAGCTGAGGATGTATTCCACTACCAATCTGGCCCATCCAGTTCATTACTGTTTCATGTTTTAACCTCTGTCTTATATCTTCTTATTGGATGAATAGATATTAAACTCTAACTTCTTTGAAATTGATACTTCTTTTATTTATCCATTGTTTTTCACACACACACAAATAATACTGTCATATAAAATGCCTAGGTAGCAGTTACCAGATTTTCTGGACCATGAACAACCCCTCAGGTTAATTGTAAGACCACAAATACATAGTCATCACACATCCAACTGAATATACTAAAAAAAGCAGGTCGTTACATAAGCTAATTATTATTATAAGACCTCATAGCAGTCAATGCATGACAATTTAGAACAATTCAGTTATAGCACAGAATGATACACCCAGTTCAGTGAAGGTGATGGTGTTTTAGGATCTCCCTCAAAGTCATGGTAGCAGCAAGCTGCAGGTATGTACTCTTTGTGTCCAGGCTTAGAAAGAGACATGCCACAATATCCACCTATCACAGAGATGCAACAGAACAACATATAAACACTCAACACTGAGTGAGGTGGGGTCATGGTATGACTTCCTAGTCCAACCCAGCATCCACCACTGTTGACCTGAAGAACCCTATGAATCCAACAGCAGACCCACAAAGCATGTAGGCAGACATACATGTGTGAAGACAGCAGGCTGACAAGCCTCACCTGTAAGAGTCATACTGGGAGACAGATGAAGTCTGAAAAGGTCAAAGATTGCTTTCATGAGACATAAAACCAGATACGAACTCTAATAGTAACTGGTTCTTTTCAGGCAAGGTCTGCCATCCTTGTCTTGTATTCCAAGATCACACATTTGATACAAAGACAGCTAAGTTCATGGTTATCAACTCTTAGTTCAACATGATCTACCAGTGTAACTCAGCATCAGATACAAGGGACCAAGAATGGCCCCCAGTGAGACACTTGCCCACCTTGGTACTGTATTCCCCAGTATTCTGAAAGGACTTCTCATGGTTTTCGTTGTTTGTTTTCTCCGGGTACATACATAAATCCCATCTGGCTCAGTATGTTCCAATAAAGCCTCCCCATTCTGGAGGGTTATGAGTACTATGCAGAAATATCCAGTAATTTTCTAGAAGTTGGTTTGGGTGCAGCCTAGATGTTGCACAGACAGACTCTGTAAGTCACGCTGACCCCACACAGCACTATATGGTCCAAAATGGTCAACTCCATCACTCTAAGATCATAGAATCACAGAATGG
>NW_010264647.1:0-7593 GCF_000690775.1 Eurypyga helias
AGTGAGGAGCACGAAGCACACGTGGAATTTAAGCTCTGTAAATCTCACTTAAAACAGGTTTGTTTTACTGGGCCTGTAAATTAAACAACTTCCCAGCTTCTGTAGGTGAACTGGGAAAAGCTCAAAATTTTAAGCCCGAGTTTTTGGAACTGATGTAAATTGGTCTAAGGGTATAGATCCAGGAGCAAGTTGTGGGGTAGGTAAAATGAGGTGCCTTCCAGTGCTGCTTGTGAGTCTGCTTTTGCCTTACTGTAAAAGTGATTTAAATTGTCATCATTCCCCTCAAAACAGAGGGGACTGGACTTCCCCTCAGGCCAGGGTATGCTCATTGCTGAGGATTGCCCTGGCCTTTTTGTCTGGGTGCTTGTTCCCATATGTCCAAGCGCTGATTTTCTCATGTGCTGTTTTTCCAGTTCCCTGAGCTGCTGTTTGAGGAAGAGACTGAGCAGTGTGCAGATCTGTGCCTGAGGCTCCTGAGACACTGTAGCAGCAGCATCAGCACGATAAGGTCGCATGCGAGTGCCTCACTTTACCTTCTGATGAGGCAAAACTTTGAGATTGGGAACGTGAGTATCCTGCTGCATGTCATTAGGTTATTACGTGTCAGCTGGCTAGGGACAGCTGGCTGGTGGGGTGGTGCGAGAGGCAGAAAAGGCCTTGACTCTGTGTCAGCACTGCTCAGCAGTAACAAAAACATCCATATATTATCAACACCGTTTCCAGTGCAAAGCCAAAACACAGCCCCATACAACTACTGTGAAGAAAATTAACTCTGTCCCAGCCAAAACGAGCACAGAGGGCTTCCCGTCGAAACAAGCATGGCGTGCAAAGGGAAAAGAGGCATGCAGCAGCGACACGACTTCGCCTGGCTCCTGATCTTGCAGTACTCGCACTGCTGGTCAGTGCGTAGCAGGAGTTCCAGTCTCCAGGATCAGTGTCCGAGCTCTCTGCCCAGAATCGCTTTACAGGAAAGCTGCCACTCGTGTCAGTTTATAGAGAGATGCAGAGCTTTGCCTGGAACATCCACTGCAAGAGCTTCCAGACCTGCCAGTTTGGAAGGTTTGCATACTCTTAGATTGGACAGTTGGAGCTATCAGAGGAACACCCCTCTGCTTTGCTTTTGCACACCTCTGGGTGAGAGCAGGAGCAGCCACACAGCCCTTTCTGTGGCACAGCTACTGTGTATGTCCTTTCTGAAAGGGCTCTGTAAGTGTAGGTGAGTTAGCAATGCTGGGATTTTGTTTTCATTCAACTCTTACCTCTAATTACGTCTTAGCTTGATTCACCCAAGTGCACTTTAAGTTATCAAGAAAATCCGCAGCCTTAGCTCTTCCGGTTGGTGTTTGCAGGCATACCTGTAGCTGTGTGTCACAGGGTGCTCCTCCAGGCATCTTTGTTTGCACTGCTTTGGTTACCGTCCCCCGTGGGGGGTACAGAAACTGGAGGGACCCGCTGGTTCTGGGCCCAGGGGCTGTTAGTGGATTGGTAGCAGCAGGTTAACAGCGACCCCGCTGTTAGGCTAGACCAGGCCAAAAGCAGGTGTGTAGAATGAAGGCTGTATTCACGAGAGGGGGTTGGGCACCATCCTGGTCAGGGTGCTTGGGAGGAGAGCAGGGAGAAGGAGAGAAAACTAGAACGCTTGCAGGATGACCTTCAGCTGGAACTGAATAATGCTGTTGTCAGATTGTGAAGTCAGCAGCACCAGAGGTTTATTGTAACCACTGCTCTGTGACCATCCTTTACCCAAAACTTGTGTTTTCCCCTTTGGTATCAGGTGTCTCTTGGGAGGAGGGTGCAGTGATGGGCGCTGCTCTTGCAGCAGGCTTGCAGTCTCTCCGGGCTGGGGGAACTCGGTAACCATTTCTCTGTTGCAGAACTTTGCCAGAGTGAAAATGCAGGTGACCATGTCTCTCTCATCCCTGGTGGGGACATCCCAGAACTTCAATGAGGAATTTTTGCGACGTTCCCTGAAGACTATTTTGACATATGCTGAAGAAGATCTGGAACTTAGGGAGACAACATTTCCCGATCAGGTGAAAGAAATACCACAAGAGGAGTGATGTGTAGTTTGTTATAAGGCTGTGCTTAAACCTCCACCTGAAGCTGGAATTTGCATGCATTCCCTGAAGGAGGTATATGTATGTATTTACCACCTAAATCCATAAAAATCAGGTCCTTGATGAATTTTGAAGACACAAAGGTGCCAACACACAGAGGTTCCTCAGAGCAGCTGTGGTTCTACCACAGCAGCATGTAGTCGATTCCCACTGCCCCCTCATTACAGCAGCGTATTTTTTTACAGGTCCAGGATCTAGTGTTCAACCTGCACATGATCCTCTCTGACACAGTTAAAATGAAGGAGCACCAGGAAGATCCAGAAATGCTGATTGACCTGATGTACAGGTAGAGTTCGTGGCCATTGCGCTGCGGGGACAGTAGGTGTCAGCCCTCACACCGGGCTTGAACAAAGCCAAGTTCTGCCTTTCCTGTATTTAGAGCACGAGGCATTGTGTTGCTGTGAACATTGATTACTTGCTTTTTATTAGCAATTATTTTACTTAGAACTTACTCTCATTTTAAACTGCTTCCCACCATTCACATTTCACCCAATAACAACGCAGCTACTCGCTGTTTAGTTTTGGACTCGGATGTTGCACATTTGAGCCCTTACTGAGCTCAGTCTTGCAGCAGTTCTGGGTCTCAGTGCTCATGGAGCAACATTCGCGTGTATCTGGTGTTTGAATATGCTATTGATAGGTTTTGGTTGTTATTTATGTAGCTTATCTTGGGTAAAAGCAGTTTCCGTTCCCCAGCAGTCTCTGACAATCTCATCCTCCACCTGAGTGAAGGCGACTCTCCCAGCTTGCGTCAGGGAAGACTTAAGGATCTTCCAGGATGGGCTTGTACAAAAGGCTTTTTGGTGGTGGTACATATGATGGTCTCCTTTTGCGAAACATATTCCAGAGCTATGTTAAGATCCCAACTACCAGATTTGGTGGTGTTGTCTGCACAAATGCTCCTAAGGGCTCCTTGGAAGGCAGCAGAGATTTTGTCATAAGCAACCAGGCAGGTCTGCTCTGACTGTCCCACACCTTCGGCTTACTACCAGCCTCCAGGTGAAATTCGAGCTTTGGTCAAGAGCTTCGGCAGCCCCCATAAAAGCATTCTGCCATCGGGGGCAGCTGCAGTTGCTTGCCCACCACTAACTGGGTCAGGAATCTATCATTTGGGGTAACTTTCCATCTATATAGCTTCTTGTGTATTTCTAGATAGCCTCGAGCTGAGGCTGATAAAGAAATTCTAATCACAGAGGTTTTCTTTTCAATTAGGATCGCAAAGGGCTATCAGAATTCCCCTGACCTGCGCCTGACCTGGCTGCAGAACATGGCTGGGAAGCACTCCGAGAGGAGCAATCATGCTGAATCAGCCCAGTGCCTGGTCCACTCCGCGGCCTTGGTGGCTGAATATCTGAGCATGCTGGAAGACCGAAAATACCTCCCTGTAGGGTGTGTTACATTTCAGGTAGGAATTATCCTCCAAAATGTACTTTTGGGTTTTGTCATCTGCTGCCGAGGTACTGAGCATTTCCACGTGCCGGGTATTACTGTGCCTGTGTACTCCCACTGCTCTTACTCGGTTTGTTCTGGGGAGAATGCATTGCAGCAACTTCTGAGAATCTTTATTATGCTTGAAGACTGCCTTGGTTCCCCTAAGTGTTTACATCCGTAGTACCGAATCCCGTTCTTCTCACTTCTCCAGTCCAGTTGTGGGGTTTTACCCTCTGTGATCCCACCACTCTGTAGTGGGTGCAGTTGATGAAAGTGGTTCCTGGGGCTCGTAATGCTAAGCAGGACAACACTGAGTAGAGCAAACAAGCACATACTTAGCTTTGAATGTGCAGGTTGTCCAGCCGTTAGTTTAAGCACGTGCTGAAGTACCGTGCTGGTTCAGAACGACATGAAAATGCACGTGAAAGCTGCCTCTTTAAGAACTCTGGGATTCGATGGAAGATCAGCTGGCTTTCAAAGTTTTGAGAGTTTTTCATGTTGTTTAAATTGGGTAAAAATATTTTATCTGCATCATATCTCCTTAGAACATATCTTCTAATGTTTTGGAAGAGTCAGCAGTTTCTGACGATGTTGTGTCACCGGATGAAGAAGGCATCTGCTCTGGAAAGTATTTTACCGAAGCTGGGCTGGTGGGATTGCTGGAACAGGCCGCAGCATCTTTCTCCATGGTAGATGACTTTAATTTCTTCACCTGTCTTCTTCAGCAGTCTTATACTGCTGGGCGATATGCAGGAAAATGTTTAGTCTGTGTGTAACTACTGTGACCACGTGTGTGGAGCATCGGGAGTTTCAGGTGTTCAGGACAGCTCGGTTTGCCCTCTGGAGTAAACTGTGCAAAGAACAGGATCTGGGACCAAGAGGTCTTTGTGTGCTTCCAGTGTCTTTCACTTCAGCTGCACATCTGGGAGTTCACAACAGTAAAGAAAGGCCGTAATGTTTCTCCTCCTCTTCAGAAGGAGCGGGCTGCGAGCTTTATGTGAGCAGTGTTAATGAGCTGGTGGTAGTGTATCCATCAGAAACCAAGGAAAGCAAGTGAATTAGGATCCTGTTTAGCTTCTTGTGCTCTTGTGCATATATCCCTCCAAAATATCCCAGTTTTGATTCTGTTAATAATCTCATTATTTAGTAGCAGTGTGTAATGCAGTAGGCTCTTGATTCCAGAGCTGACTGGGGATTTTATTCCATTCACATGTGGGTGTGTTTTAAGAAAAGATGCTGATTACATCACACCTTTTCGCTTGTAGCTGTCTAATTTAAATGCTGGTAGTCTGTCTCATTCTTGCTGTTGAATTGATGGAGCAATCTGATGGACCTTATTTTTGTAGGCTGGCATGTATGAAGCAGTTAATGAGGTTTACAAAGTCCTTATTCCTATTCACGAAGCTAATAGAGATGCCAAGAAGCTATCTACTATTCATGGTAAACTCCAAGAAGCATTCAGCAAGATTGTTCACCAGGTAATGACTTGAATTTTCAGCTGCCATGTGAATTCTGAAGAAACTTCAAGTGCTCAGTGCAACTAAAAACTACCTGTTAAGGAAAAACATTTAAATCAGATTACATGGGAATTGTCAAATGGTGATCCGCAGTAAATGCAAGGACATTTAATTTGAAAAACATGAGAGAGAGCAAATAATCAAGTTTCATTGTAACTTGAGAAATACCCAGGAGTTAAAAATTCCGATCATCTGCCAGTTTATCCTTTGAGATGTTATTTTAACCTGCGTTTTGCATGCTGTATTTCTGGGAAAAACACTGTAGCTTCTCTTTAACGTGGCAGGAAACGTTCAGAAACATTGGGGGTTTATTTGTCTGTTCATGTGGTGGATAAATAATTGAAGGAACGTTTCTACACGTAAAGGGTGCAAAACCCGGCAGCTTAGGTGCTGAGCGTTTGATGAGAGACATGAGAAATTACCAACCCTCACAGAGCTCAGCCAACCTCAGCTGCCAGGAGACGAGAGCACGTGGCGACTCTCAGGAGGCACATTACCTTCCAGGAGAGGCCCGCTGGGTGCGTGCCGTTCTGTCAGGGCAGGCCAGCACTCGGCAGAGCCTCCTGCAGCACGCACCAGCGCTGCTCGGCGCCCCCCACCCCAACCAGCGCTCTGGTCGCGGGGTGCCGGATGCATCCTTTGTCTGTTGGTGTCGTTACCCTTGTGCTGCCATCAGCTGCCCAGCAGATGGTGATTCGGGCCTCCATTTCCTAGGATCCAGCTGGGAGTCTGGTGGTTTCCTCCGTATTCTGGCGTTGCCAGATTCCCAAGGTTAAGTGTACAGATCGCGGGCGATCGTTGAGTGTCCTAGGCCAGGGAAGGCCACTTTGGATGCATGATGACTTGTAATCCTTGAAACCATTTCAGGTTTATGATACCTTACATTGATGGTCATGTTTTGGCCTTTGAAACTCTTCTTTTTTGGTTTCTGTGACATGCGCTTTTTACTTTTTTATTACACAGAGTACTGGCTGGGAGGTAGGTAACTCCGTTTTAGTTAGTAAAGAACACTAATAGATTTTTCAGATGACTCACGCCAACGCTTGCCCACATGTGCTAGTTGTGGGTATTTCTGTTGCTGTCTGCTGTTAAAACAATCCATTAACCAAAGAAATACCAGTAAACCGATTGTGGTTGTAGTAGGAAACTCTTCATAAGAAGCTGTAGGTAGTGCATGGATGCTGATGTGTTCCACTAATGAGGTTCTTCGGTGAATGAGCCACTGTATCATCACTAGTTTGTTTTTATAATTTGTTTATATTTCTTTTCATCAGCATTGACACGGAATATCATCCCTTCATACCATATTTTCACCCCACCCACAGGGGTCGATTTAAGCAATAATGCTCAGAGGTACCGACAGACAAACCTGGTTTACTGCACGTGCAGTCTGTAGCACAGGGAATAGGCTGCTCCGCTGCCCGTTGAAGAGCAACTGGTTGATCTGGCAGTAAAATAGCTCAGTTGTGGTAACCGGGGTCAGTTTTGCTGCTTTCATTTTTGTAGAGGCTGCCTGCTCACATTTCTACAACATACACCGTCAGAACCACACAGTTGGGGTAAAAACGGGCAGAGCAGTCGGCTTCGTCCGCGGTCGCGCACAGCGCGGCGACCTCAATAGCTGGGGCCCTGGTCCAGTCGACACAGTGGGTACGTGAGCATCGAGAAGTCTCAGAGGGCATTTTAAATGCTTTGCGAATGGGATGTTATGTTATTTGTGTAGTCTTCAGCTGCCCAGTTAGGCTCTGCTTTTCCGTGAATGAGGCGACTCAGTACGGGCCATCTCACTCCATGTTTCCAGTACAGGAGAGCATTTAAGCCCACACTTCCCCAGCTGGGGCCAAGAACAAAGTCCTTTTTGTATTGTGTGACCCAAATGATTGGGTCTGGTGATGTCTGAATGTCAGTTTTAACGCCAGCCTAGCAAGAAGCTAAATTCAGTAGCTTAAAAGTGACCCCGACGCTATGGGGCTGGCCCCGTGGATCGTTTGCTTGTTCCCATGAGGAATCCCAGCAGATGAGGCAGCACGGCAGTCCGGAGTACGTGTAGGGGTGCCAGGGAGCTGTGTTCAGTAGCCAGCAAACGTGAAGGCCTGTGAGCATCTATTTTGATTAGTCTGCCCCTAAATCGACCCCTGAAGAAAATCCTGCCATTGGTTATGAATCTAACATCACTCAGTCATGTGTTACTGCATGGTAAAAGACACCCATGGTTTCTGTTCTCGTCTGTCACCGTGCTCCTTCATTGCCACACTTCTTCTGATCTTTGTGCTTTGTAGCTTTCGGATTTGTTGCATGTTTTGCCCTTTTTCCTTGTTTTAAATACTTTAATTGATGCTCACCCTTTTTTATTTTAAAGTTTATTTGCTGCCAATTTGCTGCTTGTTTGTTTTTTGGAATTTCCCTAATTAAATACTTTCTGTTTTCTCCTCTATCGCCCTGGTCGCTGACCCTCCTCCCCACTCTTACTATTGTCTGTTGTGGTAAGTTCCTACTTGTGGAAATTTCCCCCCCCCCTTCTCTTTCTT
>NW_010264648.1:0-8118 GCF_000690775.1 Eurypyga helias
ACTCTCCACCGAGCCTGTACTTGTAATATTCTTTGCACAGTGCAATATAAATTATTTTATTTTATGCTCAGTTTTTTATTCTACCACAGTACAAAAGGAATGTAAATACAATCTATTTCAACCCTGAGAAGCAGCTTTTCTGGACAGGTCTTGTTACCTGAGCTGGTGGCATGCCACAGCTAGAGGTAGTAGGAAGGCACATTGTTTATGCCAGCTGTATGGCTTCAGTCACACTTATGTCTGATGTCAGCATGGTGCTGCTTCTCTGTATTTGAAATGTCCTCTGGATAAAAATTTCAATCACAGCTGCCTTAACCAATTGACAGAACACTCTGTCTGAGTGTGCAGATGTGCGGCTCCCAGAGCAGAGATGGATAGCTTCTATCAGTAAGAGAAGAAAATGAGCCTGTCTCCCAACCATAAACTGAAAGATGTTCTCAGGCTCAGACATGAGAATCAGTGTTCACCTAGGAAGGGAGGGGTTCCTTTTTCATACTGCTTTCCTCTTGTGATGTAGTCTAAATACCTAAAGCCACACTACCGAGGGTATCAGTACATGGAAATGAATTATACTACATGGAAATGAATTATAACAGCTCTTGGATATCTTCTTCAGACAGCTATCAGAGAATGATAGTAGCAAATCTTGTAATAAGCGGATCAACTTCTGTGGAAAGCTAAAGAATGAAACAGCATACATTTTCAGATGGATAGCTGCCAGTATAAACTGTTCCTTTTCTGTTATGCCTTTTCTTTTGTATATCATATCAGATAAGAGAAACCCTTTTGAAAATATGGAGTAAATACTACGGAGATTAGCAGAGAACTTGACAGATCTATTGTCCATCTTCGGTGGCAGTAGAATTGCAAACAGCATGAACAATGCATAGGTTAAATGTAGCAATTCTGGAGAAGTTGCAGATCATCATTATTTTCCAAGAGTTTTGCAAACGGCAAGACAAACCTTTGTTCAAAAGCTGAAGGGAAACTGTAATATATGCAAGAATTTCAGTTAAAAAGTAACCACTTTTTTGGTGAGCTATACAGTTTACTAAGTGCCGTTTATCAATCTAGGAGCATATTCAGGTCATTAAAATGTGATGTTTGCTTACTCAGCGATACTGCTTTCTATATGTATTTCAGTGACAAAAATCGTTTTCTTGCCATGTTTCTCCCAGTTAGACCAGCAAAAACTGAACAGATTTAGCTGAATCTTATTCTGGATATTGGATCAGAAATGTAATTGCTGATTCTTGATGAGTTATTTCCAATTAAGGTTAACTCATAAATGAAGAATTAATTAACAAAGGCCAGAATTCTAGGCAAACTACAGAAACAGAGAGAATGAAAATCCAAGATATGAAGATGTTTCTCTAATCTCTTATCACAATTTAGGTCTTCATTTGCTGTCCTGCAGTCTCCGAAGTGAAACCCTTCATACCTCTCACATTAATAACAGAGAAATCCAGGCCCTATCTTAAACTTTTAAGAGTGTTCCTTAAGGGTAGATTAAATTGGTGGTGTAATTTTAAAACAGCAGTACTATAAAAGAATAAATTATGTACTTTTCTTACTTAACAATCTTTGACTAGATTTAGACCTCAAAATTAATTTTGGCCTTGACAAACAAGCACGTTTTTTTTCTTCTTTTACAGTAAAGAAGTGTAATCTGGACTCATTGTGGCAAGATACTAAATGCCACAGTTTTATTCAAGGTACCATTTTTCTGAGTGGCTTGCTTTCTCAGATACACAAATTAAAGCAACTCTACATAAAGCATTATAGTAACAAAGAATTCCTACTGTTCCCTTATATGAAGGTTTGGAATTTGGTGAAAATTTAAAGATCAGTATTTCTCAAGTAAGAATGTAACATATAATACTTTCAGACAGAGTATTATTATATAAGAAAAAAAATTCCTATTTAGGGTCCCTGTCATGCATATTAACACCCTTTTAACTTGAGCATGTTGTTCTTCTAACAATGTATAAGGAAACAATGGTCTTAATTTTTCCTTTTCTTCACTCTTAAAGGGATATAAAGTATAGTAGCTGTCACATTTATAAGGGTCCTGTCTTACAAAGCTGGTGAAAGCTGGATGCTCATTGAAAAGCGTGTCTGTAACTACTCTTCCAGCACAGACCTTTGAGACAGACAGCTATTCTTACATGAATAGTTAACTTGATCTCCCTTTACAGATCCCATTTTAAAAACACCTATTAAAATTGTATTTTGTTAGTTATATCTTATTTTTTGTGTGTTCTAGTATTCACTGCGAATGGCCTTATTTCCTGTTATTTTTTATAATATCCTTATTCTGTAAAAGATGATACTCCATATTTAAATTTAATGTCTTGGAATTTTCAACTCTCAGTTCATGTGTGTGTGGTAGTGTCCAGGTAAAAGAGGCCAAAGAAAATTTTGCTTGAACTTCATCTATTCTATTTTTCCACTCATTAAGCTTTTCTGCATCATCTAACATTCTTTCATTAAACATACATGTATATCATCAGCTGATTTTAAAGCTCTGCCTGACATGTTATAGATCTGAAATGCAAATCATGGTTTTATGTTTGCATTTTAAGATCTTATAGTTACCATGCAAATACATGATTCCTTTATTTAACCATAGAGTTTTTCTCCTGTTCCCAACTTCATCGATTTTTTTTTTTCTGCACGAAGCAGGTAAGTATGACTCCCTTAAGCTTGCTGGTGCAGCTTGGAAAAGACTACACTTTCTGCCTGGGGCGGGAGAAAGATAACTCTAATCTACCTCTACCCAACACACTAGATTTTGAACTGGTGTATTTTCAAATGTAAATTGGGGATTGTAGCATATTTGTAGAACATTTCCTTCTTTGTCGTCTGCATGGGAAATAATTCTAGATGAAGCATATGTGTGTACACTACATTTAATATTACAAATTACAGAAGACAATAACAGGTTGAGGTGATGCTGATTAAAGGCTGCAATACTCATACCACCTCAGAGGAAAAATAGTTTGAATCTTCCACTGTGTCCTAATGTATTTTGATCTTATACCTGAAATGTCAGGCTTTGAAGCTGAGAAAAGTGATTACTGATTTCTGTTCAATATCTAGAAATTGTAATGCAAATGATTCTGAAGGACAGCAGAGAGGAAGGGAGGTTTACTAAACTCAGTCTTACTGTAATCCATGGAACAACTGTTTCCAAATAACATCCAGCATGAACAGCCTGGGTGAACAATTTAAGATGAACTTTTCAGAGATTTACCTACTCTCTATTGGCCTTTAATTAGTCACACACAAACTAGGCTGGTCAGTGCTTACGGATGTGGGGTTATCTAACTTGTAGGTTAGAGATTAGTGAAATGAGGGGATATTGGGTTTTGTCATTCAATCAAGTTATTCCATTGACTTTACAGAATTTGTGTGATTACGATTATTCTGGTGTTTCATAAAAGAGGAATAATTTACACTGTAGAAATATATTCAGTGATGGCTTACAACAGCATTAAACAAGATGTTGCTTCTTCTAAATGAATTATCAAAAAGAACTAGAATGGAAGGGCAAAAGGAAAGGGGAAAAGTAAATAAAATTCTACCTCATGGAAAGAGAAAGCTCTTGATGAAAAGAAAATAAATTTTTGATTCATGACAACTAGCTGAATAGGAAAACACGCTAGAATAAGATGAATCAGAATACCCTAGGCAAAACAGCAAAACGTCTGTCTGAAACCATGTACTCCTTGAAGAAGAAAACTCTACCAAAATCAAGAAGCAAGATAAAGAGCTAAGAATCAAAGCCAGTATTAAATATCTTAAAATAGACTTTCAGAACAGAGATCCCAATTCACAAACAAGTGCATTTGTCATTTATCAAAATGTTCAACAAATACGGCATGTTTTTAGTGGAATTGTTAATGCTCCAAGATGATATATATTTAGCAGAAAGATAAAGATGTGCCCATTCCCCATCAGAATTTCACTTGACTTCCAAGAAGAAAACTTTACTGAAAAACTGACTGGGTGGAGAACTAAACTTTTTTTCTCTCGAGTATTAGCACACAGTAAAATACTGACAAGCCACAGAGACACCTAGGGTTGTAATCATCTATCTAATTTCCGTTGTCTTCTACTTCCATTGCAGTCATGTGAAAATATGAAGACAACGTATAGACTCTTCAGCACCTTTCAGTATATGCATAAAGTTATTAATAAAGTACAAAACCATCTGGTTTTCACTCTCATGCCATTTTTAATATAATTACTTCCCAGTTCACCCTCTGTTGCTAATGCTAAATGAATGTTGTCAAATTAAAAAGTGCATATTGTTGTCAGTATAACCTGTTGTTATTATATGCTAATACTGTGTGTTAATGAAGTGTTAAATATCCAGAGCTGCCAACTCTTTGATCCAAGGGAATATGAACACTATGAAATAGGTGTGATACATGACTAAATTGAAAAAAGTCTATTGATCTTTGCTTGAATGCATTTTTAATATAAATAAGTCTTTCTAAATTAAGATATCTAAATAATCTAAAAGGCCAGATATTGGACTTACGTAATATCTTGGCTTCTGTTGCTCTACATGAATTCCTATAAACTGTTAATCCTCTTCCTTTAGGGTCCAATCCTCCAAAGTGCTGCATGCTACATAGAAAAGGCTGCACACTCTTGCTTTGTACTTTGATAATAAAGGTGTTCGCCACTGTGTAAGCTCATGTCTTGAATAATCAAACTTATTGATATGAGTAGCCTTATTCAACGTTTAAAATTGCAGTTTGGAAATGTACTCATTTTTCATGTGAAGAAAGAAATCTGATGAAAGTCTACAGGGTGGTGATGTGCCTCAGAAATCGTTCTACTGAAATGAATTACTTTTTTGACTGAGTAACTTCAGAAGGCATTCACATCAATATGGTTTATAACATGTGGAAAGGAAAATTGACAAGAATTCTTTGGAAAATAGAGGCAGTACTTCCTCACTACTTCATAAACACTGAAATACACATTCTTTTATTTAAAGATGAGTGAAGGGGTTGATATGTTCCTTGCCATCCAGCCTTTTTATAGGAATCAATCTTACTGAAAACCACAGAGATGCAAAGTTATTAAATATAAAAGGAAAGGACATTTTGTTGAGTTTGGACTGTACTGTCACTGAAACGGAGGAGCACATTAGGACAAGCACTGCTGCATACTGCTTTAGCAGGTGTCCTTTCTAGGAGATTGCTTAACTCAGCCCGTTTAACAACCTGTTCCTTGCCTTTGCTTTTGAAAACGCATTGACATTTGCCCTTCTTATTTCTGGAAGCAGCCACACAAATCCAATAGACTGGGTCCAAGTATGGAAAACAGCAGTGTCATAAAGCTTAATTTCAATAACAAGCTTCAGCAGCTCAGAAAATGCATACTCCTCATTCCTCTTACAATGGAAAGAATTATCATTTAGCTCTAACAAGGAAAAAGGTAATGAGTTAAAGATTTAGTGCCTGTGTTTATAGGAGGCCTGTGTGAGATTATCAACTATGACAAAGTTTGGTTTTGTTTGATTATTTTTTTAAGTCTTTTTCCAGGCTCATTTGAAAGTAAAAATTTAAATCTATTGAAAACAGAGTATTGTTAACTGCTTTAAAAATAGTATATTGTTTTGGAAGAATCTGCCCAGTAAACATTACATATACAGTTAGATATAAAAAATGGTATTTTCTAAATTAAACCAATTACTATATTTTTCTTCTCTGTTCTTCCACACAGTAACAACAGATTCTCTTCTCACTCCCACAATGTACTCTTCTTTAATAGAGACTAATGGTCTTTGTAAAGGTCATTGTTGTTCTAACGGATGAAAAAATTAGGGCTAGAATAGGGTTTGGTCGCCAAACTGGGAGTGCAACCTAATTTGCAGAGACGTAACCTGGTGCTTGTTTCCTAGGTTAGTGATTCCCAAACAGTGACATGCGTGGCTTTACTTATTTTTGCATTATTCCCCCATCATCAGTCAGGAAGAAAGCAGTAGCTGTGGGGCAGGTCAGGCTTTTTTTCTATTTCTCCCTTTGTCAAGATTGATTCCAGCACAACTCACTGCAGTAACTCCTTTGACCTTTGCAGCTTGCATCCCAAACAGTTCTGTTCCTCCTGCCTTTTATCTCCAACAAGGATTGAGGGAATAGGATTCAGGAAGAATGGCAGCAGTGAATCTTGCTGCAAAAAAGTTGAAAGCCATTGCATTTAGCTACAGTTACTGAGAGGCTTGACTAATTGTCCCTTTTACTAGTTTTGTGAGTAAATAAACGCCTGTAATTTTGTTCATGACCACTGAGACTTTTACGAAACAGCAGCTCTTTGCGAATTTGATAGGTCATCTAGCAAAAGGACAATTATCTCTGATGAGGTGTTCAGCAAACTGCATTACCTCTTTGCGACAACTCATGTAAAATTATCAAATAATTGAGAATTGTGGCCGTTTTAGTAATGCAAGATCTGTGAAAGAGGGGAATAAATAATTACTTTAAATACCCAAAATATAATATTCAGGTGTAAAAATTTGGTTGGATACATACTGTTTAGCTATGTTGTAGTGCAAAGCACAGTTTCAATGGGTATAACTGCACTTTTCCATTTATCTTTCAACAAGGCCTATCTCATTATTATTTCTACTCATGAATCACAGTATTTCTATATTTTTCTACTTAGATTGACATATTTGATTTATTCTCACACCAACAACCTTTCCTATGCATTTCCACAGGCAGATATTAGTCTCGTAAATAGTATATAGGCTTAAGGTCCCATCATCCCAAATTCTACAATTCAAAGCTATTGGACCTATTTTACTATATGTACATTTCATTTGTAGACCTCAAGGTGTGTAGTAATAATTTTACACTACGTTACAGCTTGCTATTATATGTGCATGCTTATGTTTGTAAACAGCTGAATTGCACATAATTCACACATTTATAAACAGACCTTTCAACCAGTCATTAGTTCTTGTATCAAATACTATGCTGAATTGTTTCAAACTGATTCTCCCCTTTCTATCCAATATACAAACAACATAAGCCTTATGTTAAAGGAGCATGAGGAAATTCTATAGTATTTTAGTTCTCACTTGCATGAGAATGATTGTGTTTCTCATCCATTGCTGTAGAGTGAAAATTAAAATTAAAGATTTTGCAGTTAGGATGAATAACACAAACATTAAAATTTACCTCAGCTATAGCAAAATTGTAAGTTTAACATACTGCCCCATATCTCCACACAGTATTTAGTCAGGTTTACATACTTAATACATTTTTCCACAGGCTATTGCAGATTTATGTTATATTCTGCTTTCTTGAGGTACTTGCTTGTCTACAAAGTACTACTGATAAAAATTATATATCAAACAAATGAGATGCATGTCAGAAACCCATAAATAATGAATTAAATGCTAGTATACTCATAAATATTACAGAAAAGACCAATAGGTTCCAAAAGAGTATTTCCTTTCTAACTTTTTACTTAAACTGCAAGGGCATGATGCTGTTTAGGAGGCTGAATTATATATATCTGAATTTATAATTAGTCCAGCTATTAACCTTTTCTCCAGTTTCTCTCTTTGGTGATATACTGTACTATAAATTCCATAAGAGATTACATTGCAGAAAATACGGTTTTACATAAATGCCCCATACATATTTTATACTTGCTTTTAATTTATTTATTCTGGGTCTGAATCTCTACACTCTCGTACTGGTATAGTCTTACCTGTTCAAGATGGATATGAATTAGACCAAAGCAGAACTTTCTGATCACTTAAAGCAAATATGCTTTATTTATTTTTGAATGGATATGCATTACATAGGTTCCATAGAGTTGGGGCAGGTTAGAGCTTAAGTTTTGCAGCAACATGCCTGGCAGAAATTGCAGGTGGACTGAAGGCACTAATTCACTGTATAACAAAATTAGCAAGCCTTATTGATCCTGAGCCAATTCTTGCCCAATAAGATGTGTAGATTTGGTATGCCTTTACTCTGTCTTCTATTCCTCATTTCGATTGGTATAAAAACAGTTTATGATCAGTTTTGCAGGAAAAAAAGTTACATAGCCAGTTCATACAAACCTATTATATATATATAAAATATA
>NW_010264649.1:0-3627 GCF_000690775.1 Eurypyga helias
CCAAGTTAGTCAGGCACGACTAACTAACTAATCATAAGGTCATTACCTCTTGTCGCTCCCCCACAAACACAATTTAATCCCCTCATCTTTGCATTTACCTTTCATACCCTTAACGACCATTTTGTCTCCCAAGTCTTCTCCTCTCCAGATTAGGTAACAACACTGCTTTCACTCTTTTCTTGTAAATCACATTTTTCAGACCTCTGATCAGTCTTGCTGTGTTCTTTCCAATGACCCTGCAGCTTTCTTGATGTCCAGTACTGGACAAAATGCTCCATCAGAAGGCTTTATGATGCTGAAGAAATAAGAGAGTTCAGTGTTGCATAGCTCAAATTATTAGTAGTAGTCTGTTTGCTTATTATGAGATGATTATACACACCTGTCAAGCATTCATAAGGACAAGTTACTCAAAATAATAGATTACTTTTTAAACAAGGAAAATCTAATTCTGGATATGAAAAAAAAGTTGTCTAACTATTATTATTGAAACTATACACTTAGGAAAAAAGTATATCAAGCCAATGCTTATCACAGTAAGACATAACTATTCAACTGACTTCAGAAAATGAGGATAATTTCTGTTCAATGTCCATGCCAAGGAAAGCCATTATATATCCTGCTGTGGAAAATGTAAAGTCTGTTGTGAGAATAATGCAAAGCCTAGCAGAATCCCAAAAGCTGTGGTAAGGATGGGGGCCAGGCAACCACAAACTCCCCAGTCCCTGCTTTTTACTACCTAGTCCAAAAGACACTCACAGAGCACCCACAAAGTGGAGGGACTTCTTTCCCAGCAGAGCAGAACATCATGCAGAGGCTCACGTGCCTTTTCTACCCTCAGGGAGAAAAGGTCATCCAAAGCACTTAAAGTTAGTGGATACAAAAAGTGGAATTGTCAATCAAAAACACTGAATATCATCCATTTTATGCTGTCAGGGTCTAGTTGATCTAGGCTGAGCTACGCTCTTTGCAGACCACACTCCTGTTGGCAGTTCAAGGGCGTTTTCCAGTTTATCTGAAGCTGCCCCTCAATGGAAGCCGAAGCATGGTGTGTGAGCGGAGTGAAGAGGCTTGCCTGGAAAGCTGTGTCACTGTTGATCTGAGCTAAAATGCAGGTGCAGGTACTGATGTAGGTGTGGGGCGTAGGTGTAGTCACCCTCTACGTTTAACTCGTCTGATCACTAGAACTGGCTCGTGACCATTGGCTTGGAACTTTCCTGAGCGACTTGGTATTAAAAAACAGACATTTTGATTTCTCCAAACCAAAGAGAATCCAGAAATGGGCCGTTCTTACAGATAAGCAAGACACTATCCATAAAGAAGGCCATGAATTTGTGTCCAGAAAGAGACAAAAATTATTTCCATTATAGGGCTCCATTCCCTATTTGTTGGTAGTCAATTAAAAAGTCATTATAATCAGAAGGCAAACAGGAAAGATGTATGCTTAGCTTTTCTTCAGAGGGGAATGGCCCAAACACTTAACTCCAATTCTCTTTTTAGCCTCCTTGTGTGCACTTACAAATCCTGAAAGTGCTTGCCAAACTTTTTCAAAATCCTATCTTACCCACTGAAATCGAAGACCTTGGCTTTGAAATCGCATGGATTTTTGGGGACTTGTCTAGCACCCATGACTATCAAAACAACCTTCTGTGGTTTATGGTTATGAATCACCCTTGAACAAAGCTAGACTAATCATTAAAATGTATTTATTCCAGGAAAAAATCCCCTATGCCTGCTGGACAACCCTAAGAAATTAAACAAGGTGATCGTTGTCTGGATAACAATTTCAATTGAATGTAGTAGTCTTCAGAGATCTCTTCCCCCTCGAAAAGATCTCTTGGTTAAAAAGGTTCATTATCTACTCCAAGAACATCCCATCTCATTTGCCTTTCCACTGTGAGGATCCCTTTGCAGAACAGTCTTCTAACCACCAGATTAGAGGGCACTCAGCCCTCCCTCTTTGACTGTCCACTGGACAACAGAAAAGGTGAATGAATGGGTGGGAAGGCTGGTGAGCAAGAGCAGCCTGGGATGTGGGGACAGCAGTTAAGGATACCTGATCTTTGTCCAGGGACTGGCAGCATTTTAAGGACTTGTGAATATAAAGAAGCCTGTAGTAGAAGACACCAAAAAGCAGGGCTCACCTTTCCTAACGGTGAACTATAAAATCACACTATAGAGTCCGTACAAGGCAGTGACACTACAATGTTAAGGTCCATTTTTTGGGGAAAAGGAACCATGAGCACTGCTCAGCCCCTTTGAAGAAAAGCTGTAGGCGATTGCTCAAACAGGAAAACTTGGACCCCAGACAGCCAGCAGTCTCCATCCATGTCAGCTCTGATACCATCACACGAGGGAGGGGAAGCTTACATACCAGCATTACCTGATGAGCTTTAGGTAGTAGCTCCTTGTGTTCGAGAGGTATTTAGCTGCACTTTATGGAATTTCCAAGCCTGCCCAGGAACTCTGCAGTGAGGCTGATTCTCTCCTTCACATCCCCAGACAGGGACTAGTCATCTAGAAGCCAGGGAGTAGCATGTAACCACCCAGCTCCTCCTTTTTTTGTTCTAAGACTTCCATGCCTGCTGTTCTGATGGCTCTTCCCAGGCTGCATAACCACTGCAAGGCTAATGGGATTAAAAAGCAGCAAAAATGGAGTCGTTAAAGTACATGAAAATAGTTTGGATTACAAATGGAGGGCACGCAGATTAGATAAATTTCATCTAGTCTCTTAGCAAATCAAGATAGGCTGCCTCTTCAACTTCTCTTTACAGCCAAAAGTAGTAAGGACCCCGCCACCACCCCCTACTCAGGTCTGCCACGGACAGTCCTGTGAGATCTAGGTCTGGTGTTCCTGCAACAGCATCCCCGGTGTCCTAAAGCAGAGAGACGAAGATCAGGCTTTGCTTTTAAAAAAAATAGCGCATTAAATTGCACACACACACACAAAATTCGACCCTTACCGAAATCATAACATTTAATTTTTAAAAAAGTACAGGACTTCCCTAAGCTTCCCAAACTAGTAAAAACTTTGTTAATTCCCTTTTAGCTTAAAATAGTAAACCAAATAAACCAGTGTTTTTATTATAAAAAGTTTACTCTCCAGCTGAGCGTTTGAGTGCCAAGTTCCATCCAGAATCACACTTTCACAGCCAAATTAGAAACTATAAACTTAGAAACCAGTGTTTTATGATAGTATCCTGTGCCAGGCACTTCACTAGAGCTCGGGCTACCAGCTGCTCTAATAATAAGCGAGCGTTATTGAAAAATAATAATACCGAGCATTTGGACTCAGTCTGTAGAGAGCAAATGAATGAATTTAGCGTATTATGGGCAATAAAGAGCTCACTGGGTGAAACTCCGTCTCTCGCTAAGGTGTACTCGACTTCGCAAGAGGGAAAAGACTCGAGCGGTTACACACCCGCCGAGCTCCATCCCAGCCGGGAAGTTGGTGGGTTGGAGCCACCCGCGTGCCCGGCAGCTCGGGACAGCTGGAGCCGGCGGCTGACACCCTCCACGGAGAGACACCGTCAGCTCCCAAAGCCAGCGCCTGGAAGGGCTGAGGGGCGCAGAGCAAGCCGCGGAGGGGCGATGCGGCTCTGCCAGGAGCGGGGAGCGAGGGCGCTGCTC
>NW_010264650.1:0-13144 GCF_000690775.1 Eurypyga helias
ACCATTCTATGATTCTATGAGTTGGAAAAGTTGAGACAGAAATACGTCCATTTGCTGTTAAGCAAATCTGAAAACATAATCCCTATTTTTAATTTTCATAATATTATTACCCAGACAGTCTGCAGATTATGTAGTGACATTTAAAATGTTTGGTATTATTTTTATCTGTATCATGCTGCTTGTAAACGTATGCTATTCAAAAACTTCAGAAGTGGTTCAAGATGGGCAAGTTTAACTAATCCATTTCTGATTTTCAAGGGTATGACATCTCACTGCTTACTCTACAGACATCCTTAGGATCATGTCTTGTGAACTACAGCGCTACATCTTAGCCCACTTTTTTTTTAAACAGTGTGAATATTTCTAATATTCTAATTTTGAGACCCAAATTCTTCACCTTAGCATGGCACATTAGCCTAGGTGAGTTTCTGTAAGGCATGTAGATTAAAAGTTAATGAAGTGTGAAAGCGCTTTGATATGAAAAATACTATGCAAAAGACAGGTACTGGTCATGGAAGGAATACCATGATGTTAAGGAGTAGTATGTTTATTAATTTATTGTCAGTATGATCTCAGATATCAATTTCAGATATCAGTAAATTTCTTTGACTGACCTGCCTAAAAAGTTGTTCATGTCTTTAGGGGGGGAAAAAGCTTTTAGGATGATCTTTATAATTACGAACAGATATTATTCTTGTAATTACAGCCATGTTACCCAAGACCTGACTTGGGTGACACTAGTCCTAACGAGCATAACTGTTTTGACCTAATGAGCTGGTGAAGCAACAACATTGTAACTTCAGTTAGACAAAATGAAGACACCATAAACCTAGAATATCCAGTGATGCTTACTTAGGCTGTGTGGTTAATCCTGTGTGGATAATCTCACAACAGATAGTTTAATATAGCATATATCTGACCTCAGATAGACTTGCTGGTCTATGGTAGGGTTAAATTGACTTTCTATCCTGATTTTTTGATAGAATTACAAATATTGTTATACAGACTTAAATATATTTGACTCACAGTATTTTTCATTCATATAGGTATTGGTCTGCCCATTCTTCCTTAAACCATTTATTCCATATCTGCAAACTGTAGCTTTGCTTTAAGGATTTTACTAAATTGCTTTTACAGCAATTGATATTTTCTACAACTGTGTAAACATCTTTGCAATCCCATTCAACAATTTACACTGTACTGTGGCATTCTAGCGTAAGAGTATGAGTTTCTCTTAAGAAAGAGAGACACAGAGAGGCCTGTGACTCCATGGGAAGCTCATGGTGGAATTTTTGACCTGGTTGGTAACAAATTAAATTGATTTTTTTTCCCCAAGTTGAGTCTGTTTTGCCCATGACCATAACTGGTGAGTGATCCTCCCTGTCCTGGTCTTGACCCACGAGCCTTTCCTTATATTTTCTCCTCCTTATCCCACTCTGTGAAGCAGTGAGCAAGTGGACTATTGTAGCTGAGTTGCCACTGGGCCTAAGCCACAACAATTACATAACTACATATAAAAATGTTGCAAATACTATGAAGAGTAAGACTAAATTTTCACTGGATATGTGTATAGCATGCTGTCTCTAAATGTTCTGAGGTGAGAACTGTGGCCTTCCATAATCCATCAAACATTATTATGGTGCTATATCATTGACCATCTGTGATGCAGAAATGTAGTAGTTATGCCCTAGGGTAGTAGAGCCTGTTAGGGCTGTGCAAAACAATCAGAATTTGACCTCAAATCTCTCTTATACAGCCCGTTCTTTAGGGTATCTGGATGTCTCAGTCATTACTGTACCTAAGCTTCCCTAACCTTAGACTTACTCGTCCTTTCTTAACCAAGGCTTACTTGTCAGGTGTCACAAGGAAGTTTGCAGGCAGGGTAATTTTTAACATGCTTATGTAACTAGATGACACAGTCTGTGCAGCCTGCCCAGTCCAGGTAACATAAGATCCTCCTTTTCCCTGAGCAGAAATACTGCTTGAAGAGATGTTACTCCACTCTTGTTGTTTGGGATTCTCAGGAGCTTAAGTGTATCCCTTTCCCTAACCTGCAATGTCAATTTAAGGGCTGCTAATATTAAAATCTGAGTTAGTGGAAAGAAGTCTCCCTTGACTGTCGTAACAGTTGTAATAAGCAGCACTGCTATTTCCGAGGTCGAGGAAAACACAGCGTAAAAAGGCATCTAGAAACATCAGAGATTAGTACAGGTTACACATCAGACCTCAGTCACAGCTACCTATAAAACTGGATGTGTTAGCAATCAGTGTTCTGAGCAGAAGTCCAGTTGGCTGTGATTTTTTTCAAAATTCTTCAAGATACATCTTCTCCCCCCCCACTTAAATCCAGAAAATATGCCTGATGCTTTTTGTTATGAAAAAATATATTTCATGGCTGTTTCCAAGTCTCCCCCTTTGGCTCCTTTTCTTTGAATTCAACCTTGCTCTGCAAAGGGCAGGAAAAGTACAAGCAAAACTAGATTTCTAATAGAAAAGATTCTTTTAAATATGCTTATTCATTTTAATTACATGTATTTCTGTCTCTTAAGTTTTTGAATTCTAAAGTATTTTGAAAGTCATTAGTGATCCTTATTTCTGTTTTTGCTTCTCCTCTCCAGTTACTAAACAGGGTATATTTAGGGAAAAAAAAGATCACTTTCACAAAAGAAACAGTTGGGTTATATTCGTCATTATTGAGCTAATGTTGTACTTACAATTATATCATTCCCACTACTTTACAATGCCTTACTAATTACACCCATAGTATAGCTTTTCCCTTTTGTGTTGGTTTATTGATTGTTTCTTCACAACTCTGTAGTTTTCTGCCAGTATTGCCAGCTGCTCCTTTAAACTTTTACTATGGAAAGAACTCATATTTTTTGTGAAATGTCAAGAAGTGCAATTAACCTTGCTTTGACCTTTTCTCTTCCTTGAGTATACTGCCTTGGATTCTGTGTATAACAAAGGGTTGTCTTTCATGTTGTACAAACAACTTTAAATACTAAGAATGAACCTTAACACAAGTAGTCAGGTTATGTATTGGCACATGAGTGTGTACAAGCTTGTATACATAGTATATAAAAATGTAACTATGTATGTATCTGTATACATGTATACATATTATAATGAATATAAAGGTCATGTCTAGTGGAGGGTGCCCCTGCCCATGGCAGGGGGGTTGGAACTAGATGGTCTTTAAGGTCCTTTCCAGCCTAAAGTATTCGATCTGTGTGTATTACATATGTAAAAACTCCAAATATATTAATAGTATCAGTAATTAGAGAGAAGCATGCTTTGGAAATTTCTCCCCAAATGCTCTGTGTTTGTTACTGTGCAAATCTTTTTTCACTGAAATACATATCTTATATTGACAAAATAGATCATAAGTAAGAGTTACATTACAAAAGATAAGGGTATGCATAGTGTGCAGCAGGTAGCAGAAACCCCACTTTCCAGGTACATATGGGAATTAAGTGTCAGGGACCTGAATGGACCCTCCCTTCTGGGGGATCTAGCTGCTTGGGCTCAGGGCCAGCCTTGGTAGTGCAGCTGTCTGGCCTTGCATCAGAGAGCTGTCTGGAAATCATAATGTGAGAAAAAGCTATGAGAAGGGAGAGCCTGTCTCCCTTTGCTTGGGAACTGCTTTTAAGCCCAGGCCCTTGCCCTCTGTCTCTACCATAGCTACATGTGCCCATGCCTGGCCATGTGCCTTCCTGACCCCAACTCTGATCTGCTGACCTGCCTTCATCCCAGAACTGCCTTATCCCTGTGGACTTGTCTGGATGTCACTGGACAGCAGGTGGTCTTGTTTACTGTCCCCACACCTGATCCTGTCACTGACTCATTGACTTGAATTTCTGTCTTGACCTTGGACCTGCCCTATGGCTCTGAACTTGTCTTGAGAATTGGGAACCTTGTTACTGCCACTGGACCTCTCCTGCTCGCCTTCTTTGGGTGCTGGGTACCTGTGCTCCTTGTCACTGGCCCTGCCTTCCTTATTGTCATGCTCTCAGCTTCCCTTCCTGAGCAGTTTGCTTCTGCTACTCCTTGACACTAGGCAAGTAATATTTTTTTAAAACCCAGACCTAATCACAAACATAATTTCATTTGGGTTTGTGGGTGCTCAGCTTGATGATCAGATTCTCAGCGACGCTGAAAGCTGAGCATCCAAACATAGGAAATCACATTTAAACCAAGTTCTAGCCCTTCACATAGCTGACCCTCCTTACATACCTAAACTTTTCTAATAAATACATGGCAGGGCATGAATCAGCTAGAGGCAGAAGTTATGAGATTGACACCCATTTTCCAAGCACAAAAATGTAGGTAAACATCGCTTACCTATCGGTGACTTCATCACCCAGAGGTTCGGCAATCCCCGTTTTCTTACAGTGGTTGTCTCTACATACTCAGGCAACAAGCTCTCGGATGTGTACTCATTCATCACGTCTGCCAACACAGTCAAAGTTGGTCAAAAGCTCCTCCACCTTACAGTCAGAGAATTTCAAATGGAAGCATGGAGATGCTATTTTTAGTATCCGGGAAATAACATTTGGCATTAACATCTGGTCATTTCTACCGGTTTCTTCTCTGACATCATCCCAATTTCAGGTATGTTACTGAAACAAAACAACCATTTTGATGATTGTCTCTGTGGGCTTTCTGGGAGAAATGGTTGACTTGGAATGTTATAAGAATGAAATTAGTAGTGAGTACATTACATGTAGGGGATACATGTGATGAGAAGTAGATGGAGCTGTAATAACTGAGGAAGCTCGGAGAATACTTTCTACGGTGTTGCTCTTAGCAACAAAATTTTCAATTTGGACATTGTGGTCATTATGTGTATTCAGAGAAATATCATTAGATGAAGAAAACTGAATCCTCTCTTCCTGTCATCTCTCTCCTTATGTACTACTGCATTTTATGTATGTGATCTAAGGCAAAAATAAAATTAGCTCAATAATTTATAAATTGATGAGTAGGAGATAAGATCAGCTGCAGCTGCATATCTCTGTAAAAACAGTGATTAATTTAAATCAAATCTTTGTCTTGTTTATGAAACAGCACAAGACAGAAATCTTTTGGGAGAATATTTCCTATATGGTGCTTTTTGTCCATATTTTTGTTATTTTGCATTAGAGTTTTGATGTGTTTTGTTGTTGTTGTTGGTTTTTGGGTTGGTTGGTTGGTTGTTTTTAATAGAGACCTATGTAAAATTCTAATACTCCATTACAACTTCAGCAGTTTTGGCTATAAAAGTCATGCCACCCTAAAGGTAAAATAAATATTACTTCAGGTGGGATTTTTACACAAGTTTTTCCATTCTGGGAACTAAGCATTCTGAATATTAGAAATAATACCAGAGAAAGAAAACAAAGAGAAGAGCTGCAAAGGACAACTGGAAAAATTATTCAAGGCCAACATTTGATATATTATATTGCCCAAAAACAGAATAAACCACACATTTATTGTGAACTTCGTAATAAAGATAATTATCTGAGATTGGAATAGACTTATTGAGCATTTTCAGATTTTTTTTTTTCAAATTATTTGGCTGGGCGTAGTTTTATAATTTAAATATAACAGGACATCATTAGGGGAGGAAGAGTGAAAAATAAATGTCCTTCAGAAACCCCACGTGAAATATCTAGTCATGCTGGTGAGTTGTTAGTCACATGAATAGTTACTTGGATCGTGCTTATGTGAGTAACTGATAACTGGAAGAGAAAGGATGTTTCAAGTTTGGCTTTCAAAGATTTCATGGTAACTGTGTGCTTGTAAATGTTTATGAACGACCAAAATGGTATCAGAGCTTAGACTTACCCCTTCTCCAGCTGGGGCCACATTTGCTTCATACCAGAGAATACATGAATGTTTGGGATTTATGATGGTGACTCAGCTAGAATTTTAAATAAATCATTAGAAGCTTCCTTATTCTTCAAATCAAAAGTAGCTTAATGGATGGACTCTACAGGGACTCCTAACTTCACTAGTTTTAAAATGTTTAATAAGGTTATATTTAAAATGAGACAGTCTCTTGGAACACGTTATTTTCACAGGGTCATATGTACTCTTCAGCAGATTTGTGGCTCAACCCTATTCCTGCCAAAATGCACAACCTCTGCTAGTTTAAGTGTCATCAAGATTCGAATCCCAGTTCTGAAGTACGAAGCAGCTCAAGGGTTGTTCTCCATTACATCACTTAGAGCCTGTCTATGACTCACTGCAAACGGACGTGCCCTTCTGCTGGCATGCTGTGAGGTAGTTGCACCCAGAGCTCATGACTACACTTAGGATGTCTGCAAACTGTATGTGACTTGCCAAGCAAGGCAGACAGCATAAAATCTCCTTAGGAAGGGTGAAAACAGGATGTGATGACCCTTATTTACAGTTTTACTGTAGTTTCAGCTTTTGATTATATGCATGAACATTCAATGTTATTTTAACCTTAAATGTACACTAATTGATGTATAAATTGCATGTCCATGTACATTATTTATCATATTTTCCAGTAGCGCGTGGAAACCAATCACCTCAGAACATCATTGTCTGGATATTGTACAAGAACATAAAAAAATAGCAACTCTAACACAGGAATTTTTGGGAGGAGAGGCGAGGAGAGGCGAGGAGAGGCAGGGAGAGGCGAGGAGAGGCGAGGAGAGGCGAGGAGAGGCGAGGAGAGGCAGGGAGAGGCGAGGAGAGGCGAGGAGAGGCGAGGAGAGGCGAGGAGAGGCAGGGAGAGGCGAGGAGAGGCGAGGAGAGGCGAGGAGAGGCGAGGAGAGGCAGGGAGAGGCGAGGAGAGGCGAGGAGAGGAGAGGAGAGGAGAGGAGAGGAGAGGAGAGGAGACCAATGAGTTCCTCAGGCACCAAATAACGATCAAATAATTTGCCTTCTGATACAGATTAGCCTTCCCAAATAAAAATATTTCCAGCATGCTAACCCGAAAGTGCCTTTTAGATAAACATTTATTAAAGGTTCCAAGTTTTTCAAGATGGCTCAGGAGATCTAATTAGAAATAAGCTGGATCAGGTTTTGAAGTATTTTATGCTCAGAGTGTTAAATAATTAAAAAAGGGCTCCTGGAGTTCCTAAGCTGATTAGAACAATTCCAGGAATATCAAATTCTTGCCATTAACTCAATCCAGAATGAGCAATGCTTGTTCAAAGCATACTTGATGTGTTTAATGACATTCATTTTCTTCCACTTCATACAAAATACTACATTGTAGTCCACAGTGAATCATCCCTTTGCATTGCTGTGTATTTTGTATAGACCTACTTCTTAACTCCTGTTACTGTTTTATCTTCAGAATTGGAGTATCTTATTACTTGATTCTGGTCTCTGATCAGGTTATATGTGACTCTGAAGAATGGAGCAATATATGCAATTAAAAGAACCCCAGTCTTCTGTGGAATTTCTATTTATCTCAGGATTAATTTGTTTTCTTTTAGAAATTCAGTAAGACAAATACCCTTGTTTCACTTGCTTAGTTGGGGGAAAAAAACCCCACCAAACCAGAAAAGAAACAATAAATATTGCAGTTCAAAAATAGCCCATTAATGTGTTATTTTTCCACATTCTTTGTGAAACTAGCATATCAACTCACATTTCAGCTGTGTGACATGCTCCAGCTTCATACTACAATCAGTTCTTGTAAGTCTCTTCAGATGCTCATATAGGCCATAGAGAAGCTTCAGTCAACTTGTGATTTACATAGCTTTTCATTATTCCTTAAATATATATGCAAGATTCTGGGGGCATCATATGCATGACTGAGATACTTGCAGGAAGACTGTGGATTCAGGATTGAATAATCAGATTATTTACATGACTTGTTTACAGATGTTGTTATAAAAGATGCTCTTGAGGATATTCTTCCTTTAAAAGGTAATCCTGGCATACTTTTTTTGTATCTTCATGCCATTTATCTGGTCCCACAGAACATGCCTCAGAGAATTAAAGTGCAAGTACGAGGCTACAAAAATCCGGGTTCTTTGTACAGTCTCTAGATACTTCAGCACTGACGTGAATATGAATAATATGAAAAACCATGTTACAATTTTTCTTTAGATGGAAACATGGCATAATCTATATGCCATGTTATAGGTGAAAGAGCTTTAAAACTGGCTTGCACCAGTCAGTCATGCCAGAAGGGAATTAGTTTGGATTTTGGGGGTTGTTTGGTCGTTCGTTTGGTTAAGCAAGCATGTTTAAGAAACAAAACTAAAGATATTCAGTATGAGATACTTAATGTAACTTACTAACAAGACAAGTTATGTTACAGCAGGTTTTGCTATTCTGGGTTATACCACTGTGCACATACAAGAAATTGTTTCTGCAACACACATCGAATTGTATTTATCAACTTTTGAATTCATCTGACATTTTTTCAATCAATAACTCAAAATCAGGAGATATTCTGTATTTGCTGCAGCCCTCTTTCACTTTTATAGCTTTGAACAACTTGAATTAAGTTCATGTGCCAGTTCTTTGGTCAGTAACATTTCTTCCTAATTTGCCATCCCTAGTATTTGCGATACTACATACCAGTACAGCCTGGGCTATCACTATAGCATGATATATGCTCTGGCACAGTATAAACTTAAAAGAGTAAATCTCTCCAAACGATACATGACGGTATCAGAAATCACTTTAACAACAGTGATCAAACACTGAAGGAAAATGATGTTTGAAAGAGAAGCAAATTTCAAATTACATACCTCATTTGGTTCAGAATTCATCTCAAGTTCAAAGTACTAGTATATGTACATTATGTACTAGTACATAATGTACTAGTATATGTACATTAATATAAACATTAAAAAATCTAAACAGTAAAATATTGTTTCAGTTAAACCATTGTTGCCATGAAGAAAACCGGGATTTATCTTTTTGCAAATTTAGGCTTCCATGCATCAAGGATTTACAGCACTGAGTAGGACTGTTTTATACAAGAATATATTATTTTCCAGGAGTTCACCTGAACATACACTTATTTAAGACCATGCAGCGGTCCTTGTGGAAATAAGGCCTACGTCTTTTATTATACTTAGAGACAGCAATGTATGAATTACAAAACTAATTATGATAGCAGTTCTACATTCAGTGCAACCATATTATTCTTCATGTCTAAAGATACAACATCCTAAATAAACAAGACCAGCAAAGAACATGAAAGGAAGCAGTGGCTTGTGATGATCAGTGCAGCAGGTCAGCAGAAGACCCTAAATGAGGATTTAGGATATGTGTTTAATGTTCCTTGCTGTTCAGGAAGACATTCATTCCTGCCAATCCAGTTTTGAAATTTAGACAGCAGTGAGACAAAAGAAAAAAATTCTATGTCAAGGAGACAGATTTCATTTTTCATATATGTATTATGACCAAAGGATTCAGGTGTCAATAATACTCCTGTTGGCAGAGTACTTAGCTGATAGTGTTGCTCCTGCCTAATACTATGCGAAGGTTTAGTTAGTGATTCTTTACCTTTAATTTTAAAAGAGGTAGAGGATCTTTTGACCTTTACCTATCATGGGTTTTTTGTTTGTTTGTTTTATTAGGTCACAGGAAAACATGGTCTGATGTATATTATGTGTATAAACCAGCACCTTGTAGGCTGATTTAAACAGTGATATTTATTTGACAGCAAAGAGGTGTCAGATTTTTCCCTTTCACTGTGGTACTCTTTGCATTTGTCTAATATTTCCTATTAGATGTAACTAAGCATTATGATACAGAATCTTTAGGGTTAAATTCAGAGAAGTATCTCATGTATAACTGAAAAAAAACTTGAAGAAAAACCAAAGAAAACTTGTATCTTCTTTTTTTTAAACAAAACGTAGATTTTTTTTTTTCTGAATCTGTTGCCTGAAACCATAATTAATTCCTTCTGTACATTTAAGTGGCCTTTTCCTGCTGTTACTTATTTGAAATAATGAGGTGTCCAAATGCCTTATATGGCACTGGGTCCTGTTGTGTTAGATCATTGTGTATGGATGTAGTCTGAAATGTCTATACACTGCATACAGTTAAATACTGGGGTGCTTCAGTTTCCCACAGCAGCTCAGGGGATCCCTGTGCATCACTGACCCTTCATAAGGATTTATCCTACATGTTTCTCTGCACATTACATCTATATTCTGTGCATTTCCCATTGTCCCATATAAGTCAAGGAAAGTACTTGCAGGATTGAATGCATGATAACAGTGGAACTTGTACAAAAAGAACATACAGTATGGCATAAGACCCTGATCCTGTGAAGCATTTAACTTTGGTTTCAAGGGAAATGCTACAAATCTTTGCTGGTTTCCATTTTCAGTCATGGTTCTGCAGACAGATATTACTGTATTTATATCTTGAAAAGAAAATACATTTAAGGTGCAAGTCAAATTAAACAACAACAAAAACCCCAGACACAATCCTACAGTATTTTGTCACAGACATTTATTTGCCATGTACTTTTAAAACCAATATGGAATGAATGATTTAGAAGGATCAAATTTTCTGCATTTTTCAATTCCTTTACATATTAACGATACTAAGGTTTTGTTCGTTTTCCATCCACCTAGAAACATGTCTTTGTTTTTGTCCTGTTGATAGAGGAATGCAATGTGTACGTGGTCATATTCCAGGATCATTTGCTACCAAAAAAGCAAATCTGTGTCATTTGGTCTGTGATAGCAATAAACGAGTATGTGCAGATTTGTTGTGTAGTCTCTACAGAAAACTGGCAGGGCAGCAGATGTCATGAGCTTAATTGAATGCATTTTTATTAAATTTTATGCCAGATACAGAAGACTACTCTTGAGGGAAAAACTCAGGAAGGTCTAAGCCATCAGATCCAGGAGCAGAGAAAACAGAGGTAGTCCCTGTAAAATTCTCCAACTTGAGAGGAATTATTTCCATCAGAGTTGCCTATGTGCAGGCAAGCCACCTCAGGATGTTCTTCTTAAGACCTGCTTCCTACACACCTGCAGTTGCAATGTTTTGTGGGAAGGAATTTTCTTCTGTTGTACCAATAATTCTCAGGGATCAAAGGCAAAGGAAGAAGACACTATGCAGTTTTACTTAAATGATGCTTAACTTTCCCACAACAACCTTTCTGAGCTGGTGCAATCAGCCCCTAGATGCTTGCTGCAGCTTCAGAACTGTCTGAACTCAGCCTAACTCTGTCAGTCACTGGTATGACTGGAAACCCACCAGGCTTCAGCATGCCTTCCTTTGGTTTCCAGGCTTCTTGTGCAGTGAGATCTACTCACCAACCCATTTTCCCCTGAAACCACCCAAACAATAAAGCTGATGCTAAAAAAGCAGCAGTGTGTGCAGACAAGTGGAAGAACTATTCTCTGCAGGAGCAAGAGTGTTACTTCAGTTTCACCTGACTATGAAATTGCACACTTTTTACTTCTGTGGATAAATTTCTTGGTTTTACCCTTCAGTCTACTTGACTGTTTCCTATGAAATGCCTAGAAACCTATCATGTGAACATCCCTGTCTCTAATGTGCTAGGTGAGGTAGAAGGTGGCTGCTGTAGTGACCCTTTCCCTGTGGAATCTGAAGGTAAGGTTAAAAATTCTTGAGTCTGTCTGTTGTGCTTTTGTTTTTCTTAGCATTTCAAACTTATATACTCAAAGCCTAAACATGGTGGTGGTCTTTCTTTCAGAGCTGGTTGCTATATTTGCTCAAGAACTCACAAGGAGCATCTCTTCTCTCCTAAACAATTTATTTCAGCAAAATGCAATGGGGATCCTTTAACATGTATTTCGTATACAGAAATGTGCTTGTTAGATAGTCAACAGTAAATGGATGGAAACACATTTTAACATCATTCTTGTTTGTGTCACACAAATAGCCTTTTTCTTTTGTTGCCATAGGAAAAATTTGGAATATTTGTTTTTCTTGTACATGGTACACAGCAAGCTTAGTTTATTAACAACGAGGTGTTGTTTTCTAACACCAGGTGCAATTTTCTAAGGCTACGATTACTGAAAGGGACAGAAAAGTAATAGCTATTCCTTTTCTGTTTCTCTGCTTGCGTTTCACACTTGACCGCACGCCATGCATAGTTCATTCAGCTTTTCCCCTGGGTAGCCGATCAATAAGCCAGTTTCCTTTGCTGTTGGGAGTCTTCTGCGCAGCAACAGAGGAAAAGCATTGCAGACAGTAGGAAAACATGCATATAAGCTCAGAAATATTGCCAGGAGGACACAAAGGCAGATGAGCTATTAGGAATTTCAGCTCTGTGGAAGCAACACACTAGGTGTGTGCAGATTACAAGGTGGGGGCGATGGTGGCAGTATCTGCCCACCCTACCGTCCTACTACAGGTATAATTCATGGTTTAACACATTTTGATGAAGTGAACCCAAGTCCCGTGTTTGTTAATAAAACGGGTGGGATATTTGCTGATTTTTTTAAAGTAGGTTTAATATGAAGTCCTACATGCTCTCTTTACTTTCTCTCATGTCTTCACTTTGGCAATACCACTGTGTCTGTCACATTTATGTATTTACATGCACTTTGCCAGTGCCATTGCATGTAAATGCAATTCATAAAGGAGGAACTGTCTTCATGTTCTTTGTTCTACGCTGGGTATTAGCGCCCAGTGTGACAGAGTTATGTTATCACTTACTGTCCTGAATGCCACTGCATGAGAATATTGGTGATAATGGTAATATACATAATAACCTCCTGCTGTTCACAGAACCTAAGTCCAAAAAAAGACTTCACAAGATGATCTAGTTCATCCATTTGTCTCAAGACAAATCAGTCATCTATAAACATATATTTTTCTGACATTTTCTTAAAAGCCATGGATGATGGGGATTCTACCTCAAGGCAATCCATTCTAATGCTTCACTCTTCTCCGAGTCGGGAATTTTTCCACTCGGGAAAGTAAATCTCTCTTGTGGGACTTCCTACACCAACTTCACTTCTTCTCACCCCCATCTTCACTTGTAACCTCTGCGTGTGGAGTGCGGGCAGCTTCCCGCTGTTGCTGGGAAGTGCTCATGGACAGCAAGGAGGAAGGATGCAGTGCAAGGAGGAAGGATGCAGCGGTCTTTGGGCGGCCATAGGGCCTGTTGCAACCTCTTCGGAAAAAAGCCCTTTCGTATGCTCCCCCCTGTTTCCGCCTCTCATAAAAC
>NW_010264651.1:0-2587 GCF_000690775.1 Eurypyga helias
CTCAGGGCTGCTCTCTATCCATTGTTCATGTGTTTGTTCATGTGTTTGAATATTCGGAAAAACTGCATAAAGGGAGGCAACACCAGCAAAATTGTTAACACCCCCACCCCCCAAACTGCCCATTACCCCCCCACCCCAGGCCCTCAAACCATTTTAAATCTACTTATTACTGCCTTTGGAAGCTGAAGTGCAGGTAAATTAAATATCTTCCCACCCTTGACACTCACAAGTTGTGAAGTCAGAAAATAAGTGAGATTAATTAGTTCTCCTGAGTGCATACTTTGGTGTGGTATGTAACTTCATGGCTGCCTAATTTTTTCTTCTAAAGATCCTTGCCTCTCTAAGCGCAGAGTATAATGATTACACATCTCATAGCGAAGAAAAGAAATGGAAAAAGAGAAGGCTGTAATGTCACCCATTCAGGTCATCAGTTGACTTGGAATATGAAAACGATCTACACAGACCTCTGTACTTGAACAAACAGAGTGACAGACTGACATTTTGCCAGGCTCTGTTAGGACAAGCCCTAAAGGAAGATGAGGTGCTCCTGTGCTTTTTAGAACAAAGTAAATACTAACCCTCCAGAACACTGACTTACACTGAGGTGTCTTTCTCCTTCACAATTCAAAACATTGTGAAAGGGGAGATTAAGAACCCAGAACAGGTAAAGAAACCTTAAATCATAGAATCATAAAATAATTTATGTTGGAAAAGATCCATAGGATCATTCAGTCCAATTGTTAACCTATCACTACCAAATCTTCCCAAACCACATGTCTAAGTGCCACATCTACACATCATTTAAACACCTCCATGGATAGAGACTCAACTACTTCTTTAGGCAGCTTGTTCCAATGCTTGATAGACCTTATGGTGAAGAACTTTTTCGTAATATACAACCTAAAACTCCCTTGGTGCAACTTGAGGCCATTTCCTCTCATCCTACCACTTGTTACCTCCTTTGAAGTAGCTGTAGAGAGCGATCAGGTCTCCCCTGAGCCTCCTATTCTCCAAGCTAAACAACGCCAGCTCCCTCAGCTGCTCCTCACAGTACTTGTGCTCCAGACCCTTCCCCAGCTTTGCTGCCCTTCTCTGGACACGCTCCAGCATCTCAATGTGCTTCTTGTAGTGAGGGGCCGAAAACTGAACACAGTACTTGAGGTGCAGCCTCACCAGTGCCACACACAAGGGGCACAATCACTTCCCTGTTCCTGCTGGCCACACTGTTCCTGATACAAGCCAGGAGTCTATTGGCCTTCTTGGCCACCTGGGCACACTGCTGGCTCATATTCAGCTGGATGTTGACCAACATCCCCAGTTCCTTTTTTGCTGGGCAGCTTTCCAGCCACTCTTCTCTGATCCTGTAGCATTGCATGGGGTTGTTCTGACCCATGAAAGACTAGCCACAAAATCCCCTGTTATATTCCAAGCCTAAGTTTTCTTAAGAGAATGTTTTCCAAAACCAGAGTTTCAAATCCTGGAGAAAACAAAATAGTCAGCATCAAGGGAGAGATATATGGCTTGTAAAACTGAAGCTGAAATGATTTTGCCTGGCAGAGTTATAACACATGTTATAATGAGAATTGATAACTGACTTAAAATTACTAGATCTGAAATATTTGTGTATGTGTGTGGGTAAGAATGTGTTAAAATTTTTATAGTACACTGAAAGAAACAAACATTTCAGATGCTTGTGAGATTGTGGTTTTAATCGTCACAATGATGCTTAACTTCTTTCTATAGAGCTGTAGACAGGTCAAGACCCTTAAGCAAATCATGAGATTTTAGGTGGTAGGAGACAGAAAGCAACAGCAACAGCAGTTTAATTTTCTGTGAGTTGTCCAGAAGCTTAGTTCCTTTGAGATGGGAAAGTGAGAAAACACCGTAGTGACTGACAACAATCATTTGCTATCCAAGGATCTGCTTTTGATTACAGGCAATTGCTCAGTTTCTCCAAAGAAGAGAAGTGAACATAAACGCTTGCTGCCAGTTATTATTCCCATTTTTTAAGACCCTGTTGTGGAGAAGCCAAGCTGCTGCCATGGGTATAGCTTTGCTAGGCTGTGCAAAACATAGAGCTTGCAATGAATTTGACCACTCATGCAATACAAATGCATTTAACTCTATTAATATCCAAATGCCTGTGTACTAGAAAAATGAGAAAAACCACATTGTTTTCAAGTTCCCAAATTCCATTAAGCAAACCTTAACAGACATATCTTTAAAAAGGAAGACCTGGGAAACTACAGGCCAGTCAGTTTCACCTTTATGCCTGGCAAGATCATGGAGGAGATCTTTCTGGAAACTGTGCTAAGGACATGGAAATAAGAAGGTGATTGGTGACAGCCAACATGGCTTCACTAATGACAAATTGTGCATGAAAAAGTTGGTGGCCTTCTATGATGGGGTTACAGCTTTTGTGGATAAGGGAAGAGCAACTGGTGTCATCTACCTGGACTTCTGCAATGCATCTGACACTGTTCTCATGACATCTTTGTCTCTAAATTGGAGAGGCATGGATTTGACAGATGGACCTCTTTGTGGATAATGAATTGGCTGCCGGGTTGCACTCAGAGAGTGGTGGTCA
>NW_010264652.1:0-1802 GCF_000690775.1 Eurypyga helias
GGGGGAATAATGCCATTTAAGAGCGCACCCACCTAAATGGCTTTGTAACAGGTTTCTTCCCCCTGAAATGGGGAGATTGCTCTCCCTCCTAAAGACATACATTTTTAAACACACTCGCCTTTTAGCTGATAAATGACCACTTTAAAGGCAGAAAACCAAGTCTGATGTGAGGCGGCAGTCGTATAAAGTTAGCGT
This sequence comes from Eurypyga helias, assembly GCF_000690775.1. Classification (NCBI taxonomy): domain Eukaryota; kingdom Metazoa; phylum Chordata; class Aves; order Eurypygiformes; family Eurypygidae; genus Eurypyga; species Eurypyga helias. Next base: position 196 of record NW_010264652.1, read on the forward strand.
GTCTGACTTGTGTATCACACAACTGCAGTACGGAGAGATCTAGATGGCACACTTTTTATTTAAAAAAAAAAAACCCGGGACTACCACCCACTCTAAAATAATACTGTATCTTCAGAAGTGCATGAAAAGTCAACTGATTAAAAATAGATGGTCTCCTGAGCACGCTGGGGATATATTCTTTGTTTCTTTGGTCGAAGAGGAGCGTTTTAGACCCTTACACCTCCTTGCAGGGTGTCATTAAGTTTTTAAGAAAAGCATAGTGTTGAAAGCATCCGCAAACACAATTAACAGAGATCGACCCAAGCAAAGTGAATGGAAAGGGGATAAGTTTAATGTTAAATTAATTGTTATCTCATACAGCGTGGCAAGTGATGTCTTTATCCCGATCTCCAAAAGGTACTAATCAGACAAAGGTGTTGAGAGACGAGCAAAATTGCAGAGATGGGGCTGATAGAGCAGGTTAGACAGAAAAGCAGGGTCCCATATGAACAAACACCTCTCTGCCTGTAAAGAGCTCATTTACTTTTCCTCCTAGGAAAATACAGTTTGTCCTAGGAAAATACAATTTGTCCTGGGATCTAGAAACTTTCAGGAGTTTTTTAAGACTTCTTTAAAACTCCAGGACGACGTGCTGTAGTAATTCAAAGTCCACTCTCAGAAAAGAAAAAAAAAAATCAGCTTTATTTAAGTGTGGGTTTGGTTTTTTTTTTTAAGAAAAAACCTCTTTGTGACGAGCAATTATATGTGAGTTTTCCGGTCTGTGACATTGAGCTAAGTCGTAATCAACTTAAAGCATGTGAAAACGGACTTCAAAATTAGTTTTTAAGTGGTAAAAAGTTGTGTATCCGTAAACTCTAACAAGCAGGACGGCACGGACTTTTCAAGGGACAAAGTGGTCTTTTTACATAAACTTCAGAAAATAGCCGAAAGAAGTGATCCAAAGCTCTCACACCGACCGTAACTGCTGCTCTTCCCTCTTCTTTAGCCTATACTTTTCCGATTTATCTTTCTTTGTAGAGTTTCAGTGAATCACTGAACTCTCTTTCCGAGCTTTAAATTTAGGAGTTTTGACTTGGGAATGGGTAAAAAGTTAGAAAGTCAGCAGCTTGGCTTCTAGGTTTTTATCAACCAACTTAGTTGCAGTAACAAGTTGTATAACAGCTAAATACCTGCTTCGTGCTATTAAAAAACAAACTTAAGTTTTATCTCGCCGTCTGCGTGCATGTGAGAAGACAGATACAAGGAATATATAATTTATACATAAGAGGGTATGTTCTTTTGATGTGGTTGCTTAAACAGCATGACTTGATATAACAGTTGATTAAACAGTGCCAAGGAATAAAAGCTATTCTTAATGGTGTGGGATACTGCAAATCTTTTATCACCCCTCTTACCTTGTCCCCCTCCCCAAGGAAAGATGATCGATATCCCAGGCACTGGGCGGGTGGACATCGCAATGAAGAAGTATAGAGAATAAGGATAAACTCCCTCATTATCAGATTGCCATATGTACAGAGCAGTCACCCAAAGATTAACAGGAAAGGAAACGCAAAGAAGGAATTAATTAAATGCAAGTAATAAATGCGCGGGGAGGGCGGGGGAGTGGG
>NW_010264653.1:0-6623 GCF_000690775.1 Eurypyga helias
GGTGCAGGACCTTGCACTTGGAGGACCTTGCATTTTGTGGGTTTTTCCACTTTCCCCAAAATAGAGCATTCCACACCTGATGAGGACCTACTGCAAAGCATTAAGCAGAGACAAACAAGTATTTATACAGTACGTACTCGTACACACCACTTCACAATCCACAGGGAAGGATCCTCAGTACAACTAGAAGTAGCCTTAGGAGAAAATATGGTACAAGCTGGCTACATATTTTTAGACATATTCCAAAGAGGCCTTTGCTGCATTGATGTGCTAAACCTAGCCTGATAAGAGTGCAGTTGCAGGACTTCTACTTTTATCACGCAAACACTAACAGGGTACAACACCTAGCTGCTCTGGAGGGCTCTCAGGCCCCTTGACGCATAGGCAGAAGAGTGAAACTTCTACAGAAAATCTCTTTTCAAGCTGCAGCAGGGTTCCAGTTTCTAAATCCTGCAGGCTGCAGTGAAACTTCCAGACGGAAAGAAAACAGTTTGTCACTTCAGAAATTCTTACAATCTTGCATTTTGATAAGCCGAGTCAAATAAATAAAATCAGACTGGGGCATGTGGGAGGCAGGAAAGGAGGATGCGTCGTTGCCACTGAAGTGAACAAGCTTTGCACAGTAACCAGCAGTCACTTCTGCTCACACCTCCATTGCCAGGCCCTCTTCCCCCTGTGTCAAATCTACCGTGGAGAGGAGCGAGCAAAGCCACAGTTGTTTTGCAGCTAAAGCTCCCAGTCTTGCCAGCCTTCGACATGAAGCCCACAAATCCTAGAACACCTACACAGCAGAGCCTCCTGCTCCCCGATGAGTCACTAAGCAGGCTATCCCGCTTGGTGATGTCAGCCAGCAATATCCCTTTTTTTTTTTTTAAACAAATCCTAAACCACCTCGAGCATCAATTATTTAAAATATTATCTTCATTTTAATCCTGACCCCAGTGGCAAAATTACCATTACGAAGCATTTCCAAGTGATGCAAGAGGGTCCAATAGCCTCTAATAGCTGCTACGTCAATGAGGAGTAAGCAGCCAGGTACTGGTGTCACACATGAGCTCAGCGCAGAGCATCCAAGCTAGCAGCAGTGGGCAGATTTCTCTCGTACAAAAAGGCAGAGAGCAGCTAGGATGTGTCATCAAAAATATAATCAAAGATCAACTGCATCATCCAATCTCATCGTGTACATTTTGCATGAGTACGTCTTACGCAACCCCTCCTCACGCCGCCCAGCCTGTGCTGGGTGATGTGGCTATGGCAGCAGCAACCTTCCCGGGTACTAATGGTCTATTCCCTGCCTAATTGCTCTTGCCATTAAAAGTGCTTCTTGAACGCTCAAGCTTAAACGCTCCCCGTCTTGGTTTGAAGGCAGTGCCCTTGTCACATTCTGAGATTTAATAACAGGATTGCCGGCTATTTACAGCATGCAGCTGAATTAGCAGAGAAACAGAGTTGAAATACGTTCCCCTAAGCACATTTACATCCTGAAGAGCCACGACCAAAACACAGCATAAACAAATCACCCCCCTCGTATCTGCGGTGCAGAAACGCGATGGGCAGCGTTCAAGGTGAAAGCAGGCAGGGATTTGACCACGTAGCGACCTTCAGGACCGAGGACCTTCCCACTCTGCACACGCCTTATCACAAAGTCAACAGGAAAACCAACAGCCGACGCAAAATGCTTACGCGCCCTTAAGTATGTGTTCAGGGGTGAGGCGACTTATTGTAGGCACTGCATTAGTGGAGCCAAATGAATGAATCAAATGAATACACAGCACTGCAGAAAATCTAGATGCAAAACCAGTCTGATGCCCTTGCTCTTGGGTTCCCGGGGAAGCTCGTTTCTTCCCTCTACCCATTTCAGTCATGCTGGGAATACACATGAACAGTTTAAGACACTTTGTCAGAACTTGAATCAGTTAAAACTACTTCCAGTTTAAAGGTACTGAACATCAAATAATTCTTTTTAACATTTCAAATGATGTCTTTGTTATCAGGAGACCTACTCACCATCCTCTTTTCAAACAGAAAGGGCTTGAGGGACATCCCAACTTTGCAGAGGATGTTTTATTTATAAGGGGTTTTTTTCTGAAATGATAATCAAATTAACAGTGGTAATTAACTAGGTTGGCAACTGAAAGCAACTTGACTACGATTGCTCTCTTAGCATTAAGTTTTCTTTCTGTTCACTGGTTCTATAGCACTGTCTACATCAGTAAATTTTGGTGAAATCAGCACCAGGGCACCCAAACTAGTTGTGGCACTGGCAGATTTTTCTGACTGAAATTTGCTGAACCCATCTCTAACAGGCCCTGTGATTTTTTTTTCTTAACCCACTGTGTCTCACATGCCAATCATTCCTTCACCATTTCTTTCTGCTACTCTTTTATTAGCTTCTTTTGCAATTTCTCCCATTCCTGTGCTTTCTTTGGAGCTCGTTCACACGGGAGGTTTTTGCCCAAATTCAGTTACGTTCCTCTATCTGCACCGGTACGAACTCCTCACATCATCGCGTGAGAGGCGACAAGGTCTCTCACTTGATGGCAGACTTGGCTGAAACACTCCAGCATTACAGGTTTGTTCTTGAATGCAACCACACCAAAATCCTAAGCTAGGCTACGATCTAGCTCTTTGCTCTTTTTGTTTCTTCACCCCACCAAGCTCCCTGCCTCTCTAACCTTATCTAAATTGTGTTAAATATAAGGAAGGAACAACCTATAACAGGTTTTATACATACTGTTGAGGTCAACAGAATTTTCCCACCCGTTTCAGTGAACCCAACATCGGGCTTGAAAACTCAAGGTTCTCTGGACCTGACTTTTCCACTGGATTTTGTGGAGACACCTGTATCTGTACACAGAGACCCCGAATTCTCCAAGGCAAAACAGCAGCTGTTTCTACCCACTCTGCAAAATGGGAAGAGCTACATAAGGAACCAAGGCTGTGAAGAATCAAGCTGCTTCAAAAATCGTGAGATTAACAGCCTCAGCATCTATCAAATCTCAGTCCCTTTCCTTGAACACTACGACCAGTCGGATGATGCATGATATAATCTGTGTCCCCACCCCCCCAAGCAGAGAACTGAGCTGAAGCTGCTGACATTGGAACCCAAAGAGTCCAACTCAGTGTGTTGGGGTATATACTCGTTCCAGCCCTGCTCTGACGGGCAGCGCTTTGCAGTCAAAGCCGGGTGCTGTCATCTGCCCACCGCTCCCGGGGTCCCAGGATGCCCCCTTCCCACGTGGACAGATGGCTCGGCCAAACTTTGGAGGGATCCAGTGCAAGACTCCCATGGATTTCAGCGGGAGCTGGACGATGGCCAAGGTGAATTTCCTCTGCAACGCGCTATTCCCCGCTACAGAGCTTCTTAGGCGAAGCTTATCACCATGGTATCTGAAGTACTGCTGGTACTAGGCAAGGCCAGCTTGAACGCCGTCCAAAATTAACATCTTGCTATGGCACTAGCTTCATCACAACTTCTGCTTTCCTCACCTTCTTCCTTTCTTGACCTCCCAATTGTCTGCTTTTTACTCGCTGTGTGTTGGCCTATGGACATTACTACGCTACGAGCGTAAGGGAAGAGTGCGAGGCAGACTTCTGATGCTCCGAAATGTCACTGCATAATAAAAACATTACGTGTGACTGCTGTCAGAAATACAGGCCCCCAGCTGCACCTTTACGGGAAAACACGGCAGGAAGGGCAGAGCTTTGGTCACGAGTCCAGTCTCCTTAAGATGAGGTTACTTCATTGCTGAATCCAGACTTGGAAATTCACCTCTTCCTAGAGGATGGGCTTAAAGCCCACCTTGCGGGGGTAGGGATGGATGCCAGCTGGGTGGGACTGATTTACCACACTGGCCCCTGTGGAAGCAGCACAGAGAAGCCACCTCCTATCAGCCAAAGGAAAAGCGTGCTCTGAGGTAGTTCATCATTAACCCGCACAGCACACCCTTCTACAGCGTTGCACAGCTTTCTGCAGTGATTTCCAACACTCAGAGGCCTGACTTTCATTTTGATATGATTTATAAAACAGATTTAAAATTCAATTTTCGTGCTAGAGGGTATTTAAATGAGTTGAGTTTTAATCCAACAGATAATATAAATAACAGCTTCAGCAGCAGTGAACTGATTTACAGGTCTAATCCAAACTGGATACTTGTCACACGCCTCATAACAAGAAATACTTTGTAACAGGCAGATAAGGAAACACAAAGATACTAAAGAAGTGAAAATATCAAAAAAATATAAGCACAGATGAATAAGCTAACCAATACCTCCATAAATCATCTAATAACTAAACCTGAAGCGCGTTTTAACTGGGAAGTTAGCTTAGACTGCTTAAATTAAGGTCAAATTGCATCAGAACACGACTATTACATGAGCAGGGGTACAGCTCACCAAAATCAGAGCCACAGACAAGCGAGCTGTGTTAGCCCTTGGCTAGCAACACCCAGAGACAAATCCGGTGGCACTTTCAGACAAAGCTTTCTGCAGCTGGAAATGTGTTACATTCTGGTTTTCAAATAGCTAAAGTTTAAGCTCCGAGGTAACAGCAGTTATCAGATACGCTGGGCAGAAGAAAGTGGTGCTTTAGGAAAAGATTTGTTCCCCTTAAAGTAAATATTTGCTCAGTGAGATCCTTAACAGTGGCTTCACACAAAGACAATGGTTTTCAGCCAGCAGGAACCTTCGCACTGACTTCAATGGGAACTGAAGCAGATTTTGTTTGTTGGGTGCTTGGGTTTTTTGCCTGGACACTTTTTTTTTTTTTTTAACAACATCGTTTTCACAACACCTGAATTACAGGCATTAATTTTTTTTCAACATGTACATTACTTCTGTAAAACTTGACACTACCTTGCTGCCTAGTAAGTTGGACTAAAACAACAGTTTAAATAGCTCAGCTCACAGCTAATAAGCAATTTAAATAGCTTTGCTGAGCTCGAATAGCTATATCAGGTTTCATAGCCCCATCAGTCACTGACAAATCCATAGGCAACATTTAAATGAATCATTAGCAATGGTCATTCCCAGGAAAAAAAAAAAAGGAAATAATAAGAAAAATTATTTTAAGAGCCAAGAGTCAAGTTATTGTCACAATTTCTGTGAGAACATGCCCCACACATGACACCAAGATCCCACCGGAATGCCTGGGACAAAATAAATTCTTGGAAAGGAGAAAGACTGAGCTCCGTGCTCTGACCACAACATGCTTCAAAGGTGAGTACAGAGGTGCCCATTTCACAGAAGGAAAAGCTGTAGCACTTAGAGGAGAAGGATTTGCCAGGAGAGACGGAAGGGAGGAACCGGGGGGCCGCTCCTGTCACGTGTGCTAAGCCTGCAATAAGACTATCACAAGCACGCTTCCAAGTCCTCTGTATCAGAAAAGTGAATGGCAAGATAATGACGTGAGACACTGGCAAAGCGTATATCCAAAAAACACCTTGCCTGCACTCTGTACAGAGTGTACAACTGTGTACAACCCACGCTGAAACCCTGGGAATGAATGATGCTGGGAGCTTGATCTCACGTGCGCCGGCGTAAGACTGAGATGAAGTGAAACTCATTGAATCAGGATATTGAACTGGGCTGGTGAACGTGGCTCACACCCGTACGAGCCTGCGTGCCCCAACACGGCGCGCGTAGCAGCACGGACACGAGCACAACCACAGCACTCGGAAGCCTTCAGGTCCTTCGCAGCCCCAACAGCTCCCGAGGCAGAGCAGGAGCATGGTGAGCCCCAGCTGACTTACACAAGGGGGCAGGGGACCGCGGCGACCTTCCACTCAATCCTCCCCAAGCTGCAGCTGAAGTTTTCAGCTAAACCAATCCACCAGCATGGAAATGGTTAAAAATCACAACAAAAAAAAATGCCTTTAGAGATGCCCAGGTAAAACAAGGGAGGCAAGTTTTCCTAGGATGGACGTTTCTGACCAGCAGGACAGCGCTGCTCCCCCCAGGTTTTGATGCTTCGCTCTCCAACCCCAAGGACAGTTTCTGTTTTATTTGCCAGTGGAAGTTTACATAATTAAGAAGCAGACAAGCCCCTTGTAATCCTGGTGAAACACAGGGAAGTATTCACTCAGATCTTATTTCTCCCTCTGCCCCTGTACTCAGGTACTCCTGGGTATCGAATTCAGACACACGCATGGCATTTTAATTCATTATTTATCCGCACTGTCGCGACTTATATCACTCTGGCAATAATAAAAAAATCTACCGTGGGAGTTTGCATAGTTGGAAGCAGCATGAGGAAGCTCAGAACCTGGAAAACGATTCCTTGCCACAGGGGGGTAAGGAGAGGCAAGGGAGAGAAAAGGTGTAAGAGAACATAATAGGATAAAAATAAAGCAAATTAAACGTGTGGGTTTGGAATCCCCCAAGACATTCTGGTCGAGAGGATCTCAAACCTATATATAGCTCAAGCCAAAAGCACAGCGTTAACCTTTGTTTCCTGATATTTAGTTCACAAACTGCTCTAATGCCAGCGTTCGGCTTTTGCCCCTCTCGGTCAAGTGAGAGGCTGGGAAAACAACGCCGGGCTGATTTTTGGGAAGACCAAGATGAATTCTCCAAGAGGCCATCGCAGACTTCTGGCATGTCAAAAAGACAGCAAGGGGGAGGGG
>NW_010264654.1:0-23729 GCF_000690775.1 Eurypyga helias
ATGATCATAAATATCTGCAACAAAAACTGTAGGAAACACACAGCAAGCCTTTTTTCCCTAAGTAATGCATCCAACATACACACAGCCGACTTTTACTAGTCTGTTATGCATCACACCAACAATGAAATAGAGTATTCGGTAAAATAATAGGCCCATTCATCTTCATCTGTTCACATGGCACACCCAATGTTCACAAGTCCTGGACACAAACGTTACCAGCCTTCGGCACACACAGATGCTCTCACATTGCAATCTATCTCCATACTTGCAGAAAAACTCCACCTAAAGCATGGCTGTGTGTGAGTAAAGACACAATATATGTGCTAAACAAAAACAACCCTGCAAATCCTAATCCTATTTTTTTAATAAATGCTATTCCCATGGCCACAAGTTTTCACATCGGGGAAACGGTTGCTTATTAAAAGTTCCTCTGCCCCAGTACATCTACATGCTCGTACTCTGTGTGAGCATGTGTAACATGCCTTATTTCACAAGAATGAAAGCCAGCTAATTAACTCAAATTAAGTCTTATTTGCCGATGAGAAAAGTGCACACAGACATTTACCACAGAACAGAAATATCTTGTTACACGTGATGTTGTTCTTCTTTTTAAAACCTAGGTTCCTGGCGCAGCCCAGCTGAACTGGTATGTCCACGGCATTTCATCAAATAACTGACAGCAGAGAGTGCCCCGCTCTTTTTCTAAACCTATAGAAACAAGCCAGATGCCCTATAAACCATTTCCATATTCCCTTGCTTCATGGACTTTTATTTTGCAAGCAACTACTTTCAAATTTGATCTGAAATTCAATAAAATATAAAGATTTTTAATGTGGTTCCTACCTATTCTACACATGGTTCAAATCCCTTATTCCTCTTCAGAGGGAATAGGGATTTTTCGCCTTAATTAACTTATGCCAAAGCAGGAAGAACATTAAGAAACATTTTGTACTCTCATTAAGAGTTCTATCAAGAAATATGGAGCATATTTATTTCTATTCCTTTAGTGCTGTGTTACAAACATAGCTACCGAAACTGGAGAATTGGGCTGAAGCAAACACAACCCTCACTGAAACAGATCTGGAGCAATCCACATGTTTTGTTGTTCCTTAAAATCTCACAAACCTGCTGCATCATTCTGGATTTCAGTTTCTCTCCTGAGAGTGGCTCTGGCCAAGATTCATTCACCACAACATCAGCAAGTGCCCCAGGCTCTTAGTTCCAGCTCTTGCGGATTGCCTTGTTAGGCCCCAGGGAAGAGCCAAACCGCACCAGTCGTGGCACTGCAAGACCATGTTGGGGTCACTTTACTCTCTCCATAAAGCAATCATTTTATCTCAAACCAAATATTTGTATTTGTTGTGATTATACACATTAAACGAGAAAAAAATCCATTATGAGTGCAGAGCAATCCTCAGATAATGAGTTAAACCATTGCAGCACAACCTTCCCTTTACTGTATATAATACAGAACTCCCCTCACTGCTGTATTTTACTGGATGCGTCACTTAGAAAATGCTTTTTCATGTATGCATATATTTATTTACTGCCAAATATCAAGAATCGTCACTATGACCCCATAAGGGCACTCTCACAGTGATACTATGAGGACATTCTACGTTCTGGTCATCAGACGTTGTTGCTATGTGCTAACCTAACATCAGCATCCTCTTGCCGGGAGGCTTCTAATTGCTTGGACACCCATTTTTCCTACTCTGCCCTCAAGTCCTGTGGGTGATACAGGAACTCATCCTTCCTCTGCAAATTACTGGAGGAAAGACGTCTGCCGCCTCTTCCTGCGCGCACATTCCCAGCAGCAACCCGTGACTTGCTCTTCTGCTTCGGGTAGTGTTTGCAATTTGTTTCTGATTCAGGCCATCTGGACAAGGAGTCAGCATTATCGTTGTTTGTGTTCAGGCACATACGTGGTTATTAAATCAGAGTACCAGCTTTTCCAATCTCCTGGCAAGCAGCTCCAGAATTCCTGACTCCAAAGCCCTGTTCACAGGGTCTTCTGGTAATTTTACTCCTGTATGAATATTTGGATAATATCCTAGAGCATTTGTCCCTGATAGAGGTTCCCATCGGATGGTTTATGAGTTTTTCTCTGACGAATTTGATTATTGCTGTAACAAGTACAACTTCTCAAGTCCTTTCTAATTTGCATCAGTACCATCCTAGGGCTGTAAGTGCAAACTTCTGTGTTCATACTGAAAGAGGTTTCTTAGAGTCATTCTGCTGCCTGTGAAATACCTCCTCCTTTTACTCATCTGCTGCAGTAGCACGCTATTGCCTGTATCATTTTTTTGATCAAAAAGCAATTAAAAAAGCACCTCCTGCCTAAAGGAAAAGTGTCTGCATTGCTTCGTCCCTATTTACACGTGCTGCATCAGGTCGACTCAAAGACAAAGCCAAAGAGAACACCTTCATCAACTTCTTTGGCAACTGTGGCTCTCTATTTTATTATTTCCTGCTTGTAAGAAATATTCAACAAACAGGAATCACTTCCTGCTGGAGACCTATAAGGAAGTTCACAACCCAACTTCTCCTCACATTTCAAAGCAAATGAACACCACTTCCTTTTCTAGAGAGTTAATAGAACAAGTAGCTATTTTCCAAATCCCTTTTAGGAGGGATGACTTGAGCATTGCAAACCCACTGTCTACAAACTGTTTGTTTCACCCAGTCTCATCTTCCAAAGGAATTTCTATGCAGTCAGCTTATGAGACATTTCTACCAGCAACTACTGTGAGGTAATTACTTGCCATAATTCAGTCAAAAGCAGTTATCAGTTTCCACTAATACCCGGACTTCAAAGTCAAATTTCAAGAGCCTGGTTTTCCTTGTTTCTTTTTCCACACAACACGTTCTTTGTTTGGAATCACCTGTAGAGTTCAGTTTGGAAGCTCCCTTTCCTAAGTTTGTTTGCCATGTTTTGACCAGTAGCTACTAACTATGTTCACTACTCCTGTGGTTTTTCCCACATCCTACTACACATTCACCAGCAACATTGTTTATTGTTCTTACCCAGGCACTTGGCAACAATGTATCCTAAATGTTTCAAAAACTGGAAAAAAGTAGGATGTGGTAAGGTAAACAAAGACATTCGTGTGAGTGTTTGCATGTCTGTTACCCTCGTGGTGAGAGGGAGGCAGAAACATCTTGTATCTTTCTATATCAACACTGGTTTCTGCGTCTTGCCCGTCTTTCTGCACCTGCAGCCTGCACAGCTCTGCCCCTGCCTCTCGACTGACACGGATCCACTGCCCTTTTCCCCTCCAAGTCACTCAGGCTGCAGGTTGGGAAATAACGGGTCATTAGACAGATTCTGTTATCAAATTATTCCATGTGATGGAGAGCTTGTTTACACATGTCAGTACTGTTGTGAAAGTTTGAAGGTAGATTAAAACACAGTCAAAATGAAGACTAAGTACAGAAAAAAAGTCATAGGAGAGATGACGAAATGTCACAGAGAAAATATCGTGGAAATATTCCGAGGTAAAAGATGGCATATCATAATAATTAATCATTTACCAGGGATGTAATTGCAGTTCATCTGTACGTCCTAATCAGCAAAATCTCCCACTTCCCTTTGCGACATGTAAATGATGCCATTATTTCAACTCGAGTTTCCTTGAAAGTGGTGCAAAACCCATTCCTCGTGCAGGTAGCTTCTAGCTGCCTGTGAATTATCCCCACAGCAGCTCTCCCTGGAATCGAAAATAAACAGTGAAGATACACAGAACGCGGAGTGTAAAAGACATTTTTTTTATATCGGTGTTCTCATCAGAATGCTGAGTGACAACCTCTTGCTTATTTTCTCATATCTCGGGCGTATTAGGAGCATGGTAAAACATCCCCTAGTTATAGAGCTGAATCAGAGCTTGATGCTGTTACACACTGAAATGTGATAGGCGTCCTTTGGGATGTTTCATGGATTTTGACTCTTTCTAGATTGTATAAATAAAAATTTCTGCCTCAGCTGGAGTATTTGCTGTCATTGTTGTTTTGCAGATTCTGTCCTTCCCACCAGCAATCATTCTGGAAAATTTTGAATTTCTCTTCCAAAAAGTAATTCGCATTCTTTTGAGTGCATCAGAACAATTCTCTTGTGTAGGCAAATTTTCAGTCTTCAACAAAAAAGGCGGAAAGACTCAGACTTTGAAATACAAACAAAGCACTCAATGTGGAAAAAAGAACAAACCTCTCTTGTATCAACTAAACAAGGAGCCTTTATTATTTCTGTAGAGAAACATGGCACGCAGGTTTGCAACAAACAAAGTAGGTGGGTTTTGCAAGGGACAAACAACCCCTGGAATTCCTTGCCCAGAAGACACATCACGGGTACAGGATGCTGACCCGGGCTCAGGGGAGTGAGAAAGTCTGGGAGAGACAAACACTGGATGTTACTGACCACAGCTGGCTCGGAAAATTCCTAAATGGAAAATGCTCAGAAACGAAGAGATTCTGAGGCGGAAGCATCCTCTCTGCTTGCCCTGTTCTCACTTCTTCCTAGGCGCACACATGCGGTCCCTGTTGGAGACAAATCGCTGTAGGTGGGTTAGATGGGCCCTGCCTGAACCAGCACCACTCCTGCGGCTTCCTTTTCTTCTTTAGCCAAAGAAAAAGCATTTACTGCACCAGCGCCAGCTCACAAAAAGTGAAGAAGCTATTTTTTGCAGTCTTTCTGCATTAAAAGTGTAAGCTGTACATGCAGGGTTTGAGATTGCAGGGAAAAGGAGCTCTGTGGGTGTGTCTATATGCCATCCCTTGAGGAGTAAAATATGGCCATCAAAAAAGAGGTTAGGAAAGCAGAGTCACCGAGCAGAATTTCGCCATGTGAAGATGAGGTGCAAATAGATATCATATATATCATCCTTCAAATTATTGTTTTTGACAGCTGAATATCATTTATCACATATACAAGAAATGGTAACTTCCAGGTCGCATTTGGCTTATTCTAGAGAATAAATGTGAGAGGAAAAAAAAATCCTATCAGCTGGAATATGCAGGATATTTGCTTCTTTTTCTGTGTGACCACTATATTGTGACATGTTGATGTAGAGAAAGCAGAATAGCATTTTCAATGGTATGAGTTCCAATTATACCACGTCCGTCTGTGCTCTACACAAGTGTTTACACTTAGGGAAACACTAATAATTGAAATGACAAGAGTTTGGCTGGACAAACACAGCTTTAAAATATTTGTTTAATTTAGAAGAACTGAAAAGAGAAAACACTGACGCACAGAACAAGCTGACATTAATTTCAAAAAAACATTTCAAAAACCCGAAGTGGCAGTCAGCTGAAAAATGAAGTGTGGGAAACCCCTCTGCTGCAGAGACATAACACGAGGAAGGATTCTGGGTTTTAGTATTCAGCATACATTCAACCACCCCTACTGGAATTTTATTAAAAAAAAAAAAAATTCAGAAACTGTCCTTTAACGACAGTAGAGACTATTTTTGGTCTTTTAATCCAGTATTGTGGATTAGAGACTGAAAAGATTAGCAGACTAATACATATCATAACAAGGGAACATCTCCTTAGGTTGTGTTAAGTAAGTCTCATCTATTCAGTTTCACAGGGTACGGTGACCTTAATAGCCCAAAATTCCTACTTGTATGTAAATAAAATGCTACAGATGCTCTTTCACCTTGAGTTACATTTTCAAATAGTTTATTTCCAGAAAGCATAATTTTAAAAATCACACATCTCACCCAAAACTATACTAAGGGACAAAAAACCCCCAGTGCATCCCATATCCAAGTGCTGGTGGAATTTGTCCCGGGTGAATTACATCATGTTTGTGAGGTAAGAGCTAGGCAGGTGCTTTAAAAAGGTTTGGAACAGTGGTCAAGCCAAATTGTACAGTGGAGTAATATTTAACTCGACTATACTCTGATGTCTGTGGAAAATGACCACATGCTTAGGTGACATGAGGGGGAAAAAGGAGATTTTTGGTTCTTCTAGAAATAAAAAAAACCAAAATGTGTAGCGAGCATACATACATGGCCTTTCCGCACATTTTCAACCTCATCATAAATATTATGCGCTCCATAGAATGCTCGTGACCCGCTCTCTCAATAACATCTGGGCATCTTCTCTTGTCAAAGCTTAAATTTATGAGAATGTCACAGATACCAGTTCTGGCAAGGTTGGAATAAGTGCAGTTTTAGTTCGTTCTGTTGCCAAAATGCTGGCAGCAGCTTTGTGTCTCCATGTGCGATGAAACCGACCTCTGATATTTACTGCTGTTATTTTTACATAAAATGACAAAATAAATGCAAAAACTTCAGGAAAACCTGGCAAGATGATGATGCAGATTACAACACTAGAATACAAATTTTGAGAGCTACACACACATGTGGAGATTGTCAAAGCAGCCGAGTGGCCTTCTGGAAAGCAAAAGAAGTAGCTACCTTTTCCAAAGAACCCAATACACCAAAAAATTACTTTAATAAAGTGGGCACCTTCTAAAGCATGGCCTTCATTTAGCTGTCTAAATAGAATTTGAACCTTTCTGAAAATCTGATTCCAGTTATTGATATTGCCCCCTTAAAATCTGCTTCCTCTTAGAAAGGCTGCTCCCTGGATTTATTGCTGGAGATTAGAGGCTGTCACAAGTGAAATTAGTTTATTGACATCTTCCTCCTCTCTAATGGTCCACACTATAAAAGTACCATACTTTGTGGTACGATACCAGTCTGTTCACCAGAGCCAGACGCAGAATAATGCGATGTCATGAGCATCAGGCATAGGCCGCATCGACAGAGGTGTATGAGGAAGCTTCAACAGCAGCATGAGTTTTGCAGCAAAACGTCCAGCTCAAGACAAACTCAGCTTTCCTAGTGCATTAGGCCTAAACTCTTCCACTTACGTTTAGCTATTCAAGAACACTTTAAAGAGCAGCTTGTGAAAGTCAATGGCCTTCCTTTGCATCCAACATTTAGTGAAATTTTCAGTTCTGAGACTACATTTTTTGCTTTTTCAGACTTCTTGTCAACAGTGAAGTGAGGAATCTCCCCTTTTGGAGTAAATTTGCTAAGAATACTAGATTAAAAATATATGAGGAAAAATTATAGTAAACTGGTGACTAAGAAAGTTTTGGTAAAAAATCCCAATCTAGTAATTTTGTTAATTATACATAAATCGATGGACATAATGTATAAAAACACTGATAAAACCCCATTAAAAAGGCCTGTGATGAAGCCAGTGACAAGACTCAGGCTGGGTTGAGAAGGCTTTGGTTCAGACCGTAAGGGAGATCAGCACCCACTCTTTGCTTACGCTGTACAGGGGCTGAATCCCAAGGAAGGTAGATTCATTCAGCTGGAACACTCTGGACTTCTGCCCAGAAAGACTTTATCAGATAATATCCAGGGGTTAATAGAGACCATAGGGTCTATCTCGACTGAAGGTGTCGATTTATGAGCTGATACCTCTGATAGAGCCGAAGAGCATCAGTTCTAGGCTGCTTTTAGACACGCACACTTTTCAATGAAGTTTTTAATGTGGATGACTATAACAAACGGCTTCTTGATTATTGATCCCCTTATCCGTCATTTGGGAAAGCCAAAGAATGGCAGTAAGTAAATCTTGTGTTAGCTTGGCTTTCTGATAGCTCTATGGCCATGTGCCAAGGGAGGCACAGGCAATTTAAGAGCGTTCTCATTTACCCAGAGAAAACCTTTATTGGGAGGGATGGAGTCATGCAGGGATGAAAAGTAGCAAGGATTGCTCCACTGCATCACAAAGTGGTAAAATGTTAATGCCGTTTTTGATACACTGAAAGTCTAAAGTGCATTCCGGTAGCACCGCACGTTCCTTGGAGAGCTCGCATCAGGTCCTGACCAGGCCTGAACTCCCTCCAGCTTGCCAACAAGATGACAGCATCAGGCAATACATACACACACATACCCACACGTATATATATAATGCAAATTAAAAAACCAAGGCCAGATGTTGCTCTCAGGGAAGTCTGTGGCATCTGGCTTAACAGAAAGCAGAACAATAATGATGAAGAGAATCTTGCAAACCCTGTTTCGAGGTTGGTGGGAGAAGAGAAAGAGCTTGCCTCGAGCTTGCAGAGCACACTGCCCTCTCCCTTCCGCCGGCTGGCTGGCTTCTTCCTTGACTGCAGCGGAGTATCTCTACACCCGCACCAAGGGAAAAGGCAAAAAGGTGGGACAAGGCGAAGAAGGGTGAGAAGGCCTGTGGCTCTGTACCACGCTTACATGTTGACATCTCAACCATTACCCCTTGCAGAGCTGTTCGCTGCAGATTCAAACTCCCAGAATAATCGGGTTTGGAGCCCTCAAGGCTCCATAGCTTAACATTCCCTATAAAGAAATGTAACACAGGATTTTTTTAGACAGAGTTTTGGTGAATTTATCGAAGGAACAGACTGTTTTACAATATTTGGGTCACAGTAGAGCTGTGAGAGAGATTCTCTGGATTTTCTGTGCAGGAAATGAGAAGGCGGAGAGGAGGAAGTAGCTTTAAAATACCCTCTGGTTTTGTACACAGTGAGTTTGATGTGTGTGAGAACTGGAACACCTTCATGCTTCTGCGAGAGAACACAGGCCTGCTATCCCCCGGAAGATTCGTCAGTGCCAGCCCCCTGACACCTCAGATTAACACAGGATTTTATACAGGTATTTTAAGACTTCCAGTAGACTGGTGGGTTCCTAAAGCAATTCAAGGTCTAGGACTTACTTCGCTAACTTCCGACAAACCACTGTGGAACATCAGTGATAACTAGGGCTACACTTTACCTCTAAATTATGCTACTAAGTGAAAATAACCTTTAAAAGAACTATATAGACGTTCTTTACTTTTTATGTCACTGAGACATTCTTTTGGGTCAGTAACAGTTACTGTGTGTTTACATCCAACATCCCCAAACACATGAAATATGAACTGTCACTGGAAAATAATTTGCTGCAAATGGATCTTGGCTTCTGGCTGGCTGTTTTGCTAATAATGAGAGTAGGCATCTGAATTGTCTGTACAGTTCTACATTCAGTACGAAATGCAACTGATGTTTAGGAAGTAGGAATAGTGTCAATTTGTCCAGAGCTGAATGCAGTTATTTTTATTTAAGGCTAAAAATGACTCCGTTTACCTTCTTACTTTTTATTTCTTATCTCGTCAGTGCAACGAAGCACTCACTTCGGCACTGGATGTATTGAGTAGGGGCGGTAAAAATGTTTGTGCAGGGCATAAATGAATTTTGAACAAATATTAATAGAACTATCTTGGCAACATGAAGGGCCGTGACTGGACTCGTGACCTAACACCTGCTCCTGCAGAGGGACAGGGATACACCGTCAGCCATCTGACATCACCTCTTCATACTCCAGCGGGAGGGATGGGCGTACACACGAAACCCAGCGACTGACATGTGAAACAAAGGAACAGCGTGAAGGGAGCTGGAATCTGAATGTCTTGTCTTTGCAGGAAGGGGGTGAGATTGTTGGTCCAAGCACACTCCCAAGGCCAGCGTTCATGCCAGAGAGAGTGCCTCAGCAAGCAGATACTGGCACGTAAGGGAGGATTGCATTCAGGCTTCTCTTGACTATCCTACCTCAGCGTCCCTAATCAATACATTCCTGTTGATTTGAGAGACATCTGTATTTCCAACTGGCTGTGTCACACATTTTCTGGCTGAGGAACAGTCATAAAATCTTGGGAATGGTGGGTAATGCAGACGCAACGCTCATCAGTCAGAAGGACAGACTGACAAGAGGATCAGAGGTGTGACATATCCTACAATATCAGGAAAATTACAGCATCAGCTCGAGAAGCAGACAGACAGATTAAAGGACATCAGGCTGGCTCAGTAGCTGGGGGAACAGCTACCTCACACTGAACTTCAGTCTGTCTAGTTCTTGCAAACTTTCTGCATAATATCACTAGGAGAGAGTCTGAAAGTCTTTGTCTGCCTTCTTATTATCTTGTGTCCCGATTATTACAATGTCTTTTCCTACTGTCATGACAGCTCCAGCTGACCCCAGTGTCAACGAAGAATGCTGCTGCATAGACTGTTTTTCATCATCATTTTTCCTTTAGCATCCATCTACTACTTTTTGCTCCTTCTCGTCCATGTGATATTTTCACCTTCACTTTTAAGGCCTTTGCTGGCTTATCCTCTTTCTCTCTCTTGTTCCTTTCTGCATCCACTCTGATCAGTCAGTGATGCTGGCCTCCATCATTTAATTGCTCTCTCATCAAACATGTACTCTTCATCTCTGCCGTGCTGCCCTTCATATTTTAATCCGGGCAACACCACTTCTGCAAAGCCAGTTTGTTCACATCCCTCCTGCATATTCCCCTTTTAGGCCATGCTGGCACAAAACTGGGTAACGACTAGACTGCTGCGATCCTGACACTTTGCGTATCACGCTGGATAATGTCATCTTGGGGTGTTCTTGTGCTACTTTCTCCACTTGCAGCTACCGTTTTTCTCGTTAGAATATCATGCTATTTCTGGTACAGGCTGATCTGTATTTATATGGGTCACTAATGAAACAAAGTTTTGCTCCATGACTGGGGTTTATAGGAGCTATAATAATAAATAGCACATGTGCTAAAGGAGTGGGGTGGGTCTGGTGGAGAATCAGATGACCTATATAATTGCATACTATCACCAGGTACAGAAAGAACTAGGTTGGTTTGCTCATGCTCTGCCAAGGTGAATCCATACAATAACAATCACATCTTCTCCAGTTACTGGAAAAGACAGTTATTTGTAACATACATTCTAATGCTGCTTACTGCAGAGAAATACATTCCAAAAAGAACCACAATGTCGGCAGTTGTGTGACACACTTAAATATTCATTCCCCTTTCGGTTTCACATGCAATTATTCCGTTTTGCTTTCAATTTTAAAAAGCGGTAAAGTTATGACACACAAAATCTACGGGAAAATTAATGTGCACATCATCGAAGGCAATTTTTTTCCTCTTCTTAAAGTAGTATAGAAAACTTTCCGGTTCTTGTCCATAGCTGTGTGCTACATGGTAGGGGACATCCTGCCATCTGCTGAGCACAGTGAGAAATGCTCACACGGCCAACCTCGAAGTGGGTAAAGTTGTGCCCATCTACTCCTGTGCTATTTTAAACACAGAAAAGAATGTAACCAAAATAGCAGGCAGACCTAAGAAAGGACTTAAAGCAGAGGCAAGAAAGTTCTTTACAGCACTGCAGCGTCTTGGGAAGGGAAAAGATACTTGTGAAATTTTGTGGAAAAAAAAGAAGAGGAAGAAGCAGGCTGTGACAAATGGAAAAATAATCAGATGTAAATAGAGAAAATGAAGTCTTTTTTTTTTCCTGTTGATTTAGCGGCGGTACTTTGCTCTTTGGCACTGTGTATTTGGCAAATATTTTGAGCAGGACATTCACAGCATTTTCTTACTGAGAAGAATAGCGTGTTCCTAATTGTTTAATGTTGTGGCTAAAATTTGTGCTTTAAGTGCAAACAGAGAAACTTTATAAAACAAAAATAAACAAACTATTTAAGATTGCAGCAGTAAGAGTTTAACATAACCCAGCTTCTCGTTAGAGCTTCAAATGTCCCTCACTCCCCCTCACAGGCTGTGAGTCAGCAGGGGAGGAGGATACTTAGATTAGAAACACCAAACTGTGGAACAATGATTACACAAATGTTATTTTGGTTGCACTTCAGAGGCTCCTGCAGTTAAAATCTGCCACATTAGGAGAAATGTAGTGATCAGAACCTCAGCTGATATCTGTGGAGTTTTGACTTGAGCCCAAATCACAGCACCAAAACAAGTTTTATACCATGCAAAAATATCATAGAAACACGGAATGGTTTGTGTTGGAAAGGACCTTAAATACCATCCAGTTCCAAGCCCCCTGCCAGGGGCGGGGTCACCTTCCACTAGACCAGGTTGCTCCAAGCCTCATCCAGCCTGGCTTGAGGGGGCAATATCTAGTGGAAGGTGTCCCTGCCCATGGCAGGGGGACTGGAACTAGATGCTCTTTAAGGTCCCTTCCAACCTAAACCATTCCATGATTGTATGCTTTAAGTTTGACCCCCTTGTCACAAATAAGTACAGTCCAGAATCATTATTCCACTTTTCCCGCCGTGCTGGCATTGGGAGCCCTGTCTCTGCTGCTTTTAGTTACCTGGTAATTGAAAGATGCTTATTGACAACATGAATCTGATCAAAGAGGCCCCTGAAGCCTAAATTTCAGGCCAGATCATCATCTAGTGTAAACTGGCGTGAAGTTGGTATCATCACTGTGGGTGTATGACAGTACCAATGTCACTCCAACACTAGTCGTTTCGCCTTGAAAAGATTTTGTTATAACCCTCAGAACTCTTTGGAACATAGAAATGTACACGCTCGAGTGATGAACAAAAGCTTCTCTAGTCACAATCATCCCCATCCTCTAAAGATGCTGAGGAGGTAATACTGTTTTTTTCAAAAACCTGGGTCCCAACAGGAGATGCTCTGCAGAAACAAGCGGAGAGGAGACGTTTTCTGCAGAGATCGCTGTTTGAATTCCTGCATTATGTACGAATGCAACATGTGATGGTTGTTTCAGCCTTTATTACAAGCAACACAAGGAATCTTTTATCTGCTGTTTACTCGGATGGGAGTAAGTACAAAGAGTTAATATGTAACCAGCCTTTTGTGGGTGCCTTTATTTTGAGGAGAATAAACACTGGGCGGAGGGTCATTTGGGCTTGCAGACTGGCAGCGATGTCCTCCCTGGCACTGGTGGTGTGCGCAGTTGCTCTCAGCCACTGCGCTCTTGGGGCGAAAGGTAAGCGTCTTCCACTTTCTAACAGCCAGTACTACCCCGAAGTGCCAATGAGGGAAGCTGGAGAAAGCAACAGGATTTTAAAGCCTTTGGACAATTCTGGTCAAGTGTTTTGAAGGCAAATTTTCTCTGAAAGCCATTTCCTCTCTTTTTCCCTTCCATTCTTTCCCCCTCTCTTCCTATGGTGAGGTGAACTGCTGTTACAAAAGTATAAAATGGAAGAAAACAGAGGTATTGACAAAAGTTGTGGAAACGAGGTTGCCTGCGTGCCAGGGGCATTGCATGTGTCAGAAATTAACCTCGCTCCATCCCTCTGCCCAGCTCCCTGCTCACCTCGCTTTTCCCTCTGCTGCAGCGGCTGCCTGCCACCGCTCCTGCCTTGCTTTTCTCCTCCTTGCCCCCACGCCAAGGGCCCTGGGCACTGTTTCGTGTACTGTCTCCCTCTGTTCGCTATGCATTTCTACAGCACAGGCTTCGTGTCCCTCTGTTCTCTCCCCGCAATCTCAGCAGGAGACTCTCTCCATGTTCTTTGCAGGAGCACAGCCAGCACCCTCCGCTCCTCCCTCTCTGCTCCCCTCCTGTTCTCACTCTCCGGGGGATGAGTTGTTCACACCGTCAACATGTTGAAGCTGTTTTGGAATCAGAACTGCCTGATGCATCAGAGTGTTTGCCCCACTGAAGAGAAAAATTGGGGACACCAGAGAAAAATGAATTTAATGAAAAAAAAAGAATCTTATGTCAGGCTGAGCCCAGCAATGAATTCAGATTAAAAATGAAATTCAATAGTTTGCTTCTAAGTCCTTCTCACCCTCTTTTGTCCAAGATAATTTACCATAATTGACTCACTTTGCTGAATGCCATCATAAACCCGTTTTGAAACAAAAGTAAATTTTAGTGAAAAGGAGTGACACAAAATCTAGCTGGGGCCACTGACAGAGGTGCTGAGGAGAACAGCACATGTATTTCTGGCTGACAGTTACAGCAGCCATCAGCTGCCTCGGTCAGTTAGGTACCTAGAGATTGCAGAAGGGCCCTTCAGCTCAGTGCAGGAACACACTGCAGTTGACGGTAATTCAGAAACCTCTGCTTCCAGTTGAGAAATAAAATCTGCTCCAACGTTCTGCCCAATTTCTTGTAAAGCATCTCCTTTCCTCCAGTCTGTCCCAGGCCACCAGAAGTGCTATTTGCCACAATTGATGTAAACAAAAGCGTGTATGACGTGGGTGAGGCAATTGAATATACCTGTAGGCCTGGGTTCATCCCCAATAACGGTCAAAGGAAGTACACCTGCCTCCCGACCGGCAAGTGGCCTCTCAACACGCTGCTATGCCTCCGTAAGTAAAACAAAGTAGATCCTATTCCTAGATGTTACGCTGTCTCGCTGGCAGGCCATGCACTGACCTGAAAAGGATTTTATAGTCCAGGTGATTAATCTGCTATTGTTAAACTCGTACACTTTTGTTTCTTGATTGTCCTTTCCTTACTTGTCAGAAGACAACTGGGTGTGGGGGAGAAGAGGGGCAAGAAACAGGGGAAACGTTCTCCTATACATGTCCCACGCTTTCCCTCAATTCTCTGCTCCTGCATGATGATGGAGATTGGACCTGGACAAGGTGAACCTTAATCTGTCTTAGCCCAGCAGTGCTTATACTCTAATGACTTACACTGCTTGATAACACCTGTATTTACTGTATCCCACTTTGCTCATTTTTATAATTTCATTGCACATAAGTTATTTTTCTCAGACAATCAAGTGTTAAAAATTATTTAATCAAAAAAACTTTGAAACTGCCATATTTTGGTAGAAATGTAGGTGCTAGACTTAGGAAATGCATATGGGAGTGGAGAAACGTGAAAGATACCACGACCCCTTTAAGGACAACTGACTTCCATTATTCCAGCTTCATGCCTCATGAAATAATGTTAACCCCTTTTTATCTTTAATTAGCAGCAAAGAGATGCCCCAGTCCTGAGCCCTTGCAGCACGGAAAAGTTGATTTCATTGACCTCCACTATCAGAGTTCTATAAGTTTTTCATGTGAGCCAGGGTAAGCATTCCTTTCCTCATGCTGTTAAATAAATAACCTAAACCACACTATTACATTCTCATATCACCTGCTGCAGTATTGCAAACCAGGGAACTTAGAAAACTGCACGTGAAAACACACCCCACTTCAGAAACTAAAAAAAAAGTTGCATATCTGGTGACTCTGCTTTGTTCTGTCTGGGGCTATAACATTCTGGAGTTTTGCTACTCCAAAGCAATGTCTTACAGATAGGGAAACCACCAAAATAGCAGAGATGTTACGCAAAGATTTATTCTGGACTACTTTCCCCTGCTTTTTAAATCCTCTTACTACGACATGAGATGAAATCCTACAGCAGAGAGAATATAATCTCCATCGAAGTTGTTATGCTGCCAGGGTCTGGAGACTGAAAATTTTGTTTCTATGCTTTTCTGAGCTCAGTAAATGAAAACATGAGGTTAATCCTAATGTGGTCCCTGGGGCAAATGCACTTCTACTCAAGGCTACTTGCCAGTTTTAGAAATGAGGATGCATTTAAAGAAAAACAGTTATGGTAAATTCAGGGAAATATTTGATAGTAGTATTCAGTTAATTTCAGTTAGGTAATCAATTAATATCCAGTGCTTACCTGGAAAGACATAGGTGAGACACAGCCTAGAGTTCACTGGAGGGTGTCAACAACCTCAGCTACTTCTTTCCTCTGCAAAACAGAAACAAGATAAGGAATATATAAATTCAACTCTGACACAAATGGGACTTGATTTAATTTTCCTAAATATGTTTTAGTGGTTTTCAGCTGCATGACATTGAAATGACAGATACATGATGAACATACCTTTAAAACTCAGTTTGTGCTAGTAATACAGTTGCAGAGAGTGGGAGAGAAGCATCTAGAATGCATATGGACATTAAATTGGGCTATCTGGCATTAAAATAAAATAATGCATCTCAGTGACTTTAGTTCTAAAGAGTGCTGAGTTCTTTGCAATAGTTTGATCCTAATTGTCATTAGCTAGGAACTCCTCCCAAGAAACCACAACATTTAGATTAGCAGTCACAGATCAATGCTCACTACTTAAATGTATCCACAGTATTTATCACTTGTAGAAACTAATATATGTAATTGAATATACAGTGGAAATGACAAAACATCTTGTTGTGTCAAGGCCTCTGTCTGGATATTTGCGATACTCAAATACTGACAATTTTTGGTATTTGAATCCAAACTGCCTTTGAGGTCAGTAAGTGCTGGAAGTAGAGAAGGATTTCAGGACTGCACTCTTAAGTCTGTTTATGAGAAGTGGTAAAGACAGTGTTCTTGCAAAGAACAACTTGATTCTCCTCCACGTTCATTTGGCTTTCTGATAATCAGGTCTTTTTGTTTCCAGTTACAACCTTGTTGGGACAAGAACGAGCCAATGCATGGCAGATGGGAAGTGGAGTGGAATTTTTCCAAAGTGTCAACGTACGTGTTTAAATACTGAAGAACTACCTATCCTTATTCTTAGTACAGAAAGATTCCTTTACATTGCTCAGAATTGCATATACTCTTTACTAAAGGGCCTGCTAAAGTGCTGTGCGAAAAATGGTTAGGAAAAAGCAAGAAGAACCCTGTCTGTTTGGTTTTAGATCTGTGGATTCTAGAGAAATAAGTTTAAAGGTCTGTACAAAAGGCCAGGATCAGGGATGCTATTTACAGCTGAAGGTAAGATGCTTATCCACTCGAATTCATTCTCCCTGTGTATAAAAAGAGGATATTGTCATGCTTTTGCAACTGTTATACGTGTTTTTGATAGAACCTGTCCTATACAAACACTCACTTGAAAAGCAATATACTGCACAATATTGTCTGAAAAATCATGAATTACACACTCTAAGGCTCCTGAGACATTTAATCTGAACTGTTTGTTTTGTCAGCTATGCTTCTGTAAAGGGAGGCGTGGGTTAATTTGGTTATAAGCATGTTGCTCCTGTGAGTCTAATACTAATCTGATCTTTAAGCTTTAACTTCTATGAATGCTGTGTTTTCTAGCGATGACTTGTGCACCTCCCGCACTTCCTGAATTTGGAGTCCTTTCCTACCGTCGCTTAAAACCTGGAAATGTTTCTAATTTCCTGGACACAATTACTTTCGAATGTGTTCCTCCTCTCGCCCTTATTGGGAATGAGACGGCTACCTGCATGGCCAACGGGAACTGGAGCAGCATTCCAGAGTGCAAGGGTAAGTACCTCCTATCAACATGTAAGACTATTCCCTTAGAACTGGGTATATACAGAACTGTAGGAACAACCTTAATCATTTTTATTACAATTGCTATTGCAAACATACAGCAGAATTATTCTGAACGTCAGACTCGTGAACGCAAGGTGATTGCTGACAAGATTGCGCTCACCACGGGGTTGACAATGTATTAGCTGCAGGTATAAAGGGTACAGAAATAAACCCCACCGAAATAAACCCCGCCAAACGTAGTTCACAGTGGGGAATCAGTGCCTGGCCTCCAGAGCACAGCAAACACCTTATTCTGCTAAGTGCTAGGACTGGCCTAAGGAACAGCCAACCTTACCCTTAGTCCCAAGAGCTTCCCCGGTTTCAGTGAAACTGTGCCACATGTAAGTAGTTTTTGGATATAGACACAGACTGCAATAGCTGTGAATGTGAAGCAAGTAAGATTTCTTTATTAGTTGTTTTAAAAAACTATCTTTCCTCTGGCAATGTTTTCCTGAGCAAGTGGCTGAAATGAACCACCCTGAAAGGTTTATGCATTTTTCAAAGTGTATAGTGTGTCTTTCAGAACCGCAACATGGACAAAGATTTG
The DNA here is from genome assembly GCF_000690775.1 of Eurypyga helias. NCBI lineage: Eukaryota > Metazoa > Chordata > Aves > Eurypygiformes > Eurypygidae > Eurypyga > Eurypyga helias. The sequence continues at coordinate 17,643 of NW_010264654.1, forward strand.
CTTTTTGTTTTTCTATTGCAGTTGTCCAATGCCCCACTCCAACAGGAATCGAAAACGGGTTCATAGACTTTGCTGTTCGTAGAACATATCACTACAATGAAAGCGTCAGCTTCGGCTGCCAGCCCAGCTACGTGCTGGACGGACCGAAGCATTCCCGATGTGAGAAGACTGGGAACTGGTCGACGAAGCCGACCTGTAAAGGTACATGTGCACTAGCTGTTAGAAACCACGGATCAAACTGAATTTTCCAAAAGACCGCTGCTCTGATTGTTAACGAGCTATCACACCTTTCTGCAGGAGCTGTCCTCAAAAGAAAACCAAAATAGCTAAGACCACTCCCAACACTGAACGTTGTATGACATGATGTATCTGAATTGAATTCAATAATCAGCCATGTAACTTTATCTGTCTCAGTGTTTCCTCTCTTCTTATTTAATATAATTAGAAATTTTACTGCGGCTGGATATTCAGTGGAAACTTTTGACCCTATACTTAGGGGTCTGAATTTCTTCAGCATGGCAGTATCAGCAGAAGCACTATGTATGTGTGGGACACATTATTTTTCATCCCCAAATGCCACTTGTACAGATTTCTGATGGGATATGATCTCCTCACTTTTCAAAACAGAGTTCCTTACGTGTCACTTATAACCGGATTGGTTTACAGGACCATGTAAAATACCAGTTAAGAAGGCTGTAGTGTTATACAAGGGCGAGAAGAAAAGGGTTCAGAGTGACCTGAAGGAAGGCATTCAGCATGGTGAAACGATATCCTTCTTCTGTAAGAATAAAGAAAAATCCTGCGCCTATACCGTACCTGTTCAGTGTGTGGATGGCAACCTCACTCTTCCCGCCTGTTTCAAAGGTATGAGCCAGGCTAGTCCCAAACCAGTTTCCGTCGCTGGAATAACAAGCCCGTCAGTGTGGGGGGCAACATCACAATTCCTCTTTGAGCCCTATTTGTCTGGCTAATTCATCTGCCTTGTACTAAAGTTACTGGGTATTTAGGAAGAAGTGGCCTGAGATAAGGAGAGAATGCACAGCAGCCTGTTCTCAGACACGTCAGGGCCCTCTTCAATCCCTGCTCTGTTCTTAGACGTGGTCTAGCCAAAGCAAAAGACTGTATTTAAAACACTCTGGGATTTCACAAATCCCTGGCTCAACATCTTCTACAGGGGAAAAGCGCCGGAAGACGGCTGCAGCCTTGCGAACCCGACGTATTCATTCCCACGTTAAGCTGATTGGTAACACACCGGTTCCGACTTTGGACCAAACAGCAGCTGATAGCTGTAGCGAGGAATTGATGCTGGAGGAACAGGTTCACAGGCACACAGGGTTTTAGAATAAATGAACGGACTAAATACCAAAGTTTGGTAACAAGAGGAAATGCGCTGCATTTGTTTTATCAATATTCCTTGCAAGTTTTAGTTTCATTTGTAAGTGAAGGAAAACCACAGTCTATGCATGATGAAAACATCTCTTCTCCCATCTGGCTTGGCTTCTGAAAGATGTAGCTTAGCTTTCATTAAGAGGGAATTAAAATGGTGTATAACTTGTAGTGGTTTTACAATGCAGCAGAGATTGGCTGGTTACCTAGCAGGGTCCAGGAGACACGTTGTTTCCAGCTATCACACGTTTCAAAAATTTAACCCAAGTTCTTAACTTGTTTTCAACAGAACGTGGCTTTTTTTCAACTCTTGTGAAGAAGGATCCGTCCGACATGAAACCATGTGAAGATCATGAATCAAAGTGATCCAGTGCTGAATTTCTGCCTTACTGAGATACGCTGTTACGTACAAGTGGAAAATTCAGGTCCAGTGAGTGTAAATTTCCAGGCGAACTCCGGACCCCTTGTGAACGCAGTCTCGGCTACTTTCCCTCCCGCCATCCCTCCCAGCCTTTTTCACAAGCTATGACACATTTCAGCCATTAGCTTTCATTCTCTTTCCCCTGGCTTCTTCAAAATCCCTGCAATACTGCTTCTCTTTCCATATTTCCAACATTAATGCAATTGTAAATGATTTCCTTGGTAGCAGTCCCTTTACAATAAAGTAATTTTCAGCCAGTAGTGTGTTCTTATTTAATATTACCTAATCATCAATCCAATCCTTTAGCTCTTAGCTGATTTATACAGAAAGGCCTTCATCATTAGTAATTAGCTGGGTTCTGATTCCATTACAGCTCCTCTGTGATAGGGAGTGGACATTTAATTATAGATAGACAGGGGGTCATCAGCCTAGGGTTTTCCAGAATTGACATAAGTAGAAAGACTGAGATTTCCAAGTGAGTTTAGAAGTCAAGTATCATCCACCCATTTGATGCTGCTCAGATGTCAATAGTGTCAGGTAATGGGTTCTTTTACACTTCTAAAACAATTTGCTAAAGTTAATAAGACTGTTTATGATTTTGAGATTCTAACTTTACCTGAAACTGTTGTTTTAAACAATAGTTAATTTTTACCACTGTTTCAATATTACACAATGTAATTGATTCCTTTAAAAAAATAAAGAGATTTGTACACCATTGAGCAATACTAATGATTTCTGGTCATTAAGTAGCTTTGAGGTAAACTGTACTTTTAATTTGATTTATGATACAGGTAGTTCACTGGTATGATCCAGCCTGGCAAGTTTTGTGCTTGTGTCTCTATTTCCATTCAGAAAAAATAATTATAATTTCAACATACTAGAAAGTGATGGAGAACTACTTGTTGTACTCTTATAACAAATTGTCGTGAGTCATATGAAGTATAAAAGCCTTCTCAGTGATTAAAAGCAGAAGTAAGCTACACAGTAAGCAAGCTACTGTAGAACTTTTTAAAAGGACAATTAAACATTAAGATCAAACTACTTGTAAGATGTTCCAGCTACCATTAAAAAAGTCTGAACCTACTCTCATTATCTGTTTTTTTTTTGAAGGCTGCACATGAATATTTTAATAGTACGACTGATATAATTTGTTCTTATACTTCCTATTTTCAAGGAGAGATTGAGGCAGCTGTTATTAAGTATTTAGTACTTTGTACTCATCGGCAATTCAATTCTCTAATGCAGAGAGAGACAGGCAAATTCACATTAGCAACCGGAGAGGATATTTCGTTGGTATGATGTGCGCGGTGTTTGGGTTCCTAACATGTTTAAACCAGATCCTTAAACGATGTTTGACTTACAGGCCAAGATATTCATAACTACTTTTAACATAGACAGAGATCAGCTGGCAGGAACCTATCTGCTTGGAAACCTGGACTAAGTGCTGTGCGGATACATATCTGGGATCGGGATGTTCAGGACAGTAGCTGATACCAAACACAGTTTAATATTAACTTGTCTTTTGCAGCAAAACACTGTGAAGTTGGCATGAGTAAAGCATTCACTGCCACAGAAATGCTACTTTTCCCTGAAATGATTTGTATTTTGCACAAAAACAGCCGCCCCAGGAACATTCAGATTTTTGTAAGCTAATTTTCCCAGTTTTACTTACCCTTGCAGCAGGATAACAACTGATCACGTCAGCTGGCCCTGCTTCCTAGCTGGATATGCAGTTAGTTGAATATTTTAAAGAATCACCCCTAGGAGCGAACATTCATGTGCTGAATTTATTATCTACTCTCCTGAAGCAAGAAGAGGGAGAAAAAAATCTGTGACCTGATGTCTTTGAAGTAGTGAGGTGTTTGTGAATCACAACTTTTCAGACATGAAAGATTTGCTTAGAAGGTCTGAAAAATAATGTATTACAAGTAGAGGTGCTCCAAAGGCTGGTACGAGTGAGTAGAACCTGTCTTTTTTTTTTTTTTTAAGATGTTTGAAAGAATGCCTTAAGCTGTGCTCATGTTACTTGTGGCAACCTGCTGAGACAGTTACAGAGGTAAGAGAACATGGTAAAATGAGATGAAAAAAATAAAAGCACTGAATGTGTTTTACTTAAATGAATATATTATTACAACTCAAATTGCGAATTTGTTCTGTAATCTGGCTGGGATACCTATGTGTTCCGTAACGGTGTATTTGTATCATTCCTCTGGAGGGTCAGTGCACATCAGTACCCATCATATCCAAGCTGCAGCTTTGGCTGGAGACAAGACCTCAGCCACTCCTTGAATCTTTCATTTTTCTTCCTTTTGGGGCAGAAATTATGTAGGCGTCAAATGAATGCAGGTAGGTTTCAACATCTCTGGCTGCCCTGCTCTGAACTGGTAAGCAGAAACAGAAACTGGATCTATTCCCTCAGGGAATTTCTGTTGGAGTATTGGTTCCAATCTCATTGCTTCTGCTCTGACTCTCGTTCTTTTTCATGACATACCAGCAAATTTGGTGTTTCAGTGTATTTTGTGATGGGTATGACAGAGATATATTCAAATCTGAAGGCAATGTTTAGATACAAATCAATAAACAACAACATAGAAAGAAGTTGGCTTAGAAATTCCAACCCTTTTCTGCTGTCAAAAAACAGATTTGTAAAGCTGGACAGACATGCAAGTCTCCCACCGTGTTGCCTGGTCACTACGCTGCCCTTGAAAACTCCACCTAGAAAGTCACATTGGTAAGTCCATTCAGCTTTCCATATTCTTCCAACTAATACAACCCTTGTCTGCCTCCTGTGATTTGGTTGGACTTGGACAAATCTCTAGCGGAAGGTCCACTAGATGATCTTTAAGGTCCCTTCCAACACAAACTGTTCTATGATTCTATGAAATCGATTTCATAATGATTACAAAATTCCCATGACAAATCTGGGTATCGGAAGTGATGATTCAGAGGTGAAAAGTTCATCAAGTTCAGCTGTTTGAGCAAGTCGGCCACCCAGTAGTCTCACTGTATTGCAAGAATCTACCACTGTTTTAAAACAGATTAAAAGTAGTCGTATCTTCAAAAATAGGACAAATTATTTTAGATTTGAAATTTAGAGATGTTAAATAATCTTTGGAATCTACTCATGAGATTTTACCATGGATTAAATACTCTGTCACTGACTTCTGCAGTGCTTCTATGCAAACGAAGATTTGAGAAGCTATTTGCAACCTGAGTAGGAACCAGCGTAGCTGTCACAGCTATCACCGAATGAGCCCTGACGCAGCATCATTTCTGCTGAAGATTAGCTGAGGAATCAAAGAAAACAGCCAGTTTTCTACTGTACATGTAAGAAATTCCTGTTTGATGTGTTTGTGGAGCTTAGAAAAGCTGCAGGGTTTACTTGTTCAAGATAAAAGCACTGTAGATGCTGTACACGGAGTAAGGCCAACGACAGGAAAGAGAAATGAATCCAAGAGGTCAGGGGTTTTATCTGGGATCATACATACACACTATCATTTCACTCAGGAACAGAGTGCAGAGGTGAAAGGACTGGGATTTCTCTAATTCTTTTGGATTAATCGAAGGTTTTCTTGACACGGCTACACGTGTAACCTGTCTTTTGTGCAGAAATGTCAGGCATGCACTTTTGAATTTCTCTGTTCCACAACACCCCCTCATATTCCCTGTCCTTGGGACAGGACCTAACTCATGAAACGAGCAATATTAAGCAAATTAAATGTTTTCAAGGTAATCCTATTAATCTGCAAGGATATACTTAAATAAATTTTACTTAGAAATAGTCAGAATCTCTGGATAAAATTGGTTCTGCAATTATTCAGCCTGCAGCTGCGGATTCAGCCTCATTTTACCGCTCATGTTTCTGGCACCTGCTGCGGGGCTGTAAAACACTGCTCACACTCACAAGTTGGTGCTGATTTATCGGCCTTTAATCGCAGTGTGGCAAATGGTTTTCACCAAGCACTGAGTGCAAGCATTTTTCCCCCCACGTGTTGATCACAATGAAGATATAAAAATAGGTGTAGCCGATATCCAACCAGCAGCAATTAATGTGAGGAAACATCCCCAACAACGCAGCGTTATCTCCCCCTGCCTCTGCACCGCCACTGCTGCAGCCCCGGCCCTCCCGGCGCACCGGCTCTGGCGCCGGGGTAAGCGACCTCACGACATGCCTGGCGTCGGCCATCGCTCCCTCCGTGCTCCCTCAGGCGCTGCCGGGCCCCCTCGACACCCCCGGGCGTGGAGCTGAGCACGGACCCGAGCGCGCCAGTGTTTTCTGG
>NW_010264655.1:0-12251 GCF_000690775.1 Eurypyga helias
ATAGGGCTGGACCCAGCACTGACCTTGGATGTTTGTGCCGAAAAGGTCTCAATGAAGAAAAAAGTCTTGCAGATCCCCTAGCCCTCCAGAGAGGTCTCAGAGATGAGAAGCAATCAGAGATTTTCCAGAGAGAAGAATACAGCCTGACAGCCAGCAACTCTTTGGATCTGGTCACTGCTCAGAGGCACTGGTCTCTGCATCCGTTACTCAAGTCACCTGAGCTCCTTCCCCCAAGGTATCTGCAGTTAATTTTTTCACGTGGATTCATTGTGCATCTTATGATAGCAATGTGAGCATTAATTAGTGTTTAAAGGGACTAGCCCCAGTAGGTTGTAAAGCAGTTCTGGTAGCTTCTGCCCACTGAAATACGAATAATTAACACTGAATATAATGGAGTTACCAAGACAGTGTTGCTAGCTCTGTTCAATTAATTTTGTCCTTAAGGAGAATTCCTCACCTTAATAAAATCTGTGTGTTTTGGTAGAGTTATGCTGGCACTCTCTGTCCACATGAGCTCATGGTGCTGTTTATGTCGATATAACTGCAAGATAATTCAAGGCCTATGTGTTTATTAGTCTCATGAAGGGGATAGATTAGAAAATCACCCCTGGCACTGGCAGGGAACAGGATTCCCTCTCTATTGAAGCAAAGTAGTATCAGTAGTCCCCAGCAGACTGTAAGATGGGTGATTTTTTTGTAGCTCAACACACTTACATTACTGCTCTAGCTCTTGCAGTGGGAGGCAGCAAAGACAGACCAATGACTAGTTGGGCAAGGCATGGTAGATATCCCCAACCTCATCTGAGTTGAAGGCAAGTCATTCAAGGAGAAACCAGAACTACTGGTGGAAAGAAGCCCCATCAAAGGAGAAAAGGGGCAATTCAATCATGCTGGTAGTTTTTCTCCGCCCTGCAGGCATTAGGGAAGCATCAGGCAGCACAATAAATTGCAGGCGGACAAAAAAAAAAAGCCAATTTTTCACAGAGCTAATGCTGAACATAGGGTCTGGGGTCCAGGTCCATCACAGAGATCTCATGCCATTTACAAATTAGGGTCTTTCTTTTCTGAGAGCAACCAACATGTAATCTAGTCTAATAAAAGTCAACAGGCAAAAGTAAACTTGGGAAACACACTGGAAAGCTTGCTGTTGATCATTTTTATTTTGTACCCCAGCATATTGCAAGCCTTTCTTAGGTCAGAACTACCGTAGCCCAAACACAGTTCTGCTGTCCCTGTAATTCAGAGCAGAGAGAAGCAGAGGCCACAAAGATCAGGAGCCAAGCCAACCCCAAACTTCAGAGCTAGGCAAAGCACGGGTTTTGCACAAGGATGAGAGAAAGCCATATGATTTACAGTTGGACCTAGGTCCAGGCTTCCCCAGAAAATGGGTGAGCCAGCTCCTGTGGTTTGGTGTGGATCCATCGGTGTCGTTTTCTGCAGGGCTGTGCTTTACAGAGCACTACATCCACATCATGCCTACTATTAACCAGAGCTATAGGCAAAGATGAAGTGCCTCCATAGCAATAACTTCAAACACAGAAGATCAAAACCTGATCTAGACAGAGTACCAGACATAAAGGTAAAAGGTCAGCATCAGCCAGAATAAAAATTATAGTACTCAGGTCTCCAGATGTGAACTACCTTCCCATTTTTTGTTTAGGTTTTAAAATGATCTCTGTGTGAAAAATAATTGTTGTGGCAGTATCAGCCCTTGTCAGTTCTTTCTTGATGGCTTCAATGAGTCCCAAAGATTGTGTTGGGTTTATGCTAGGTTCAGCACGGGGTTGAGTTTGACCACAGACCTCATAATCATGAATAGTTTTATACTTGCTGAAATTCTGAATTTTGTGTGTGTGTTCACGTATGTGCAGAGAGCTTCCCCCTCTCCTGACACAACAAATACAGCCTTGAGTTTATGAGAAAATATTTGTTATTAATTCTAAACAGTGTAGCCTTTTCTCAGTATTTGCCTTTGGGTTTTTCAAATTTATCGAATCTCAAGCTCATTGGGACAGGAGTCACATTTTTTTTGTTGGCAATATATCACAAGTATCCTAGAATGTGGCAGGAATAGGGCAAAGGTGGAAAAGTTCTGATGTCTCATGTCAAAAACCTGGCCTCAGACCCTACATCTTACAAAACCTGGTAAACTTTTAGCTGTGTAGCACTACCCTCTCTGAAAGCAGCAGCTGGAGGCCTGGCTCCGCTGCAATCAATGGGAGTCTTGTTTCTGATTTCTTGGGACCAGGATACACAATGAATCCATCTGTGTAAATCTTTGCAGGCCTGGATCCTAAAAAATTTACATGGAAGGATGTACTACTTTACATAGCCATAAATTTAAATCAGTATACCAGTATTACAAATACCTGCTTTCTGTGGAGGGAGTTTCAGTTTAAAAGAAAAGTCTATTCTGCTGCCGTAAAATCCTGAATATCCTGTAAAGCTTCCCAGTGTAAAAAAGTATTTATAATTCTATGAATGCAGTCAGTGTAGTGTATCCCTTTCCCCTAGTAAAGAGATATAAGGGTTCAGTCTGGACATCAAATATTTATGAAAAATATATAAAAAAAGAACTTCCAGCACAGCCATGAGGGATAGCCTACTGAAGGTAAGTTGAAAATTTTTCTTGGCATTTGTTTACTTCTTAAAACTGCCTCTACAAACTTTTGCCTATGTGAATCATTGACCCACCTCCAAGACTTTGCAGTGACATCTGTGCATGCCCAGCTTTGAGAAGAGAAAGCTCAAATTTCAAAGATGCTGGAAGTACAAATTGTCCAGAGAAAAGTTAGGATGATATTTGGATTAGTTCTTATTACTAGCAAAGCTGTGTGATTTAGTACAAGTTCTTTTAGGGTTCCTCTTTTTCGTTTGTATTTGAATCAAAATTGTCATTTGTACAGTACTGTGAATTAATGTATCAGTAAGAGAGGGCAACATAGTTATTTTTATTAGAAATAATACGTCATTCCAGAAGACTAATTTCTATTTAATTTTTTGTTTTCAGGCAAAGTAATAAACCCAAGGTGGTTACACATTTGAGCCTTGGCTTGGCAGCTGGCATAATGTAAAATTAGACCTCCCTCGAGAATCATACCTAGTTTAATGACAACTTAATACAACTAATAGCAGTGATAGCATCTTGCATTATAGCAAGATTATGTGTGTCTTGTACAACTGCCCTGGTACATTTGATTTTTCTGAAGTACCAAACAACCTAAGTATTTGTGGAATACCCCGCATTACTTCCAGGCAGTAGTTGAAGAATTGAATGAAAGTCTTTTTTAACAACTGAAGACGAAAGATGATGTAAAGTATATTTTGACATTTAATGTGCATTTTAAGGCAAGACAAAGTTATTATTTAAGTGTAAAGTAAATGGCTTCTGACCATAAGAGTTAGGGCCTTAGGACCATTCTGTATAATAGGAGTCGGAGTACTTCAAAATGCACTTCAAATCAGTCCTGAATATTTGCACTAAAACCATACATGTTCCCAAATTTCTCTTAGGATCAGAAGGAAGCTGAACTGGATTAATTCCTGTAAACCTACAGTACAGTGTGCTGGTAAATAAAATCCTAAGAAAGCAAGAAAACAGTTCCATTTCTCCTCCCTGAAATGCACAAAGAATGGCAGCACAGTGTATAGAGATAGCAGACACCTGTCACCAGAGAGAAGCATACTAGGGCATCCTCTCAGGGTCCCACTGGGATTAGCACCTGAAATTCTGCTGTCTCTCACTGAGGCTGGTTTTTGTGTGTTTCTGATGAAAACCAGCAGATCATGCAGCTACACCACGTAAAAGCTATCCTTGTGTTGTCGCCGTTTTTCAGTTCCTTGACCCAGTGCATGGGTACAGCACGGCTAATGTTTTCACCCAGCCCCAGACACGGCCATGTGTGGGCACTTCACAGCGAAGTTTTGCAATGTAGCATTAAGGCAGAGAAGGGTTATATGAAAAATGAGGAACTGAGGCGGAAGGAAATGCAGTGTCTGCCTACAGCCCAACCAGTTCCTCAGAAACAAACATTTTCTGATGCCAGTGTGGCTCTTCACTGTTACCACACGTGCACGTTTCATCTGCACGGAGGACAAGTCACAAACAGAAAAGCTACCAGGCGGGTAACTCTACTCCTCGCCTGCTGTGAGCCCTGTTAAAACACTCGTACACCCACGAGGTGCTCCTGTGTCCAGGGTGGGAACAATTACGGACCCAAACCCTCCTGTATATACAAGTTCTTTTTATTTTATACACCAGCTGTTCTTCAGAGGGTGCTCTGTGTGTACACAGAGCCAAGGAGAGACGACCTGCCATTGACTTACGGCTGCCGTTGTGCTGGTGCGCTGATACAGAATGGGAGGGAAATGCCATGGCGTTGCATAGTGGAAGCATGACTGTTCGCGTTAGAGAGGCGTCTTTTACTGCTTCCTTGTACAAGCAGCATTCTGACAATGTTTTTGGAGGGCAGAAAAAGCACAAGAATGCTGTGTCTTCCTTTCCCTTTTTCTTTTCTTTTTCAATTTTCTGCAACATTCTGCTAACTCCGTCTCAGTTAAGGCACAGTTTTCCAGTGAGGATTAGCCAAGTCCCTGTTTTTCAGCAGAAGCACCCTGACAGAGGCAGGCAGGACAATAAATAGGCCTTAAACCGCATTAGCCAGAGATGTCATTACACAGCAGTAAGTTGAGAAGTAATATCCCGTTTTACCAGGATAAGATCTACCTTTTAATTTTATAGCCACAATAAAATAACAAATTACAAACCAGGACCTGTTTGGCAAACACTGTTCTGTTAAAAAGGAAAAGATGAGCATTCCCCCAGGAGAAGACAAAGGGGGACTATTTGGTGCCCTTTTAGTCTCCCTGCATTGTTTCTCTAGTTCTCCCATAGCTGAAGGCAGCAAGACAGAAGGGTAATGCAGAAATGGTGAAATGCCAGCTTCCAGTGCTCGTTCTCCACATGTTTATTTAGAGAATGAATATGCTTCCCTTTCTCATTATAAGCAGATTTGGGCATCCAGCAGCGAGTCCTGTAGAAACCCCAAAATTAGAGACGTAGCTTAGATTCAGGGAACAAGGATTCACAGTCCCATTCCACTTCGGTTGCACTGAACAAGCCTCTGCTTGTGCCTCCATCTGCTCATTTCCATTATGTATACACAAAGCCTTAGGCCAGGAACTGTCTCTCAACTGTATTTGCATTATGCAGGAAACATCTCTAAGTCTATTAGTTTTTAAAGTGCAGGCTTTAGGGTATCACTGAAAATTTCATATGACCATCCCTGTTTTCCAAGCAACAAAAAAGCTGTCTGAATTAAACTATTCACCTCTTCCTGCTAAACATAGGGAAGCAAATTCAGCCCTGATACAAACATGTGAACGTCTCATTGACTTCAATGGCCATTCAGCTTAGTTATGTCAAAGCTGAATTAGGCCTTGGGTCTCGAACTGTCTTGTCTGCTTTTGCCATCTGTCTTTCTTGCCTAACCTAATTCCTTATTAAATAGGTTGTCTGCAGTGAATGTGAACCTATTCTGCTGATCCTTTCTCTGCAACAAATATTGCTAGAGGCTAAAATTCCTGAAAGTTATGACTACTTTGACTGCCTCTGCTTCTGGATACTATGTGAGGGTTTTTTAAGGTGGCCTGAAATTCAGGCTTTGAATGCTGGAATTCGTGAGCATTCAATCCCTTTGCAGTCATACCTTAGACATTCAAAATTACTAAATTACTAAGGTGTTCAGTAAATCATAATATATAACAGTACATGAATTCATTGTCCATTCTCTTTAGAGGTTTCTGAAGTGGTAGTGCTAAACATGTTAGTTCACATACCAGGTAGGTAATGGCAGTGTTATACAGACCAAAAAAAAGAAAAAAAAAAAAAAAAAAAAAAAAAAAAAAAAAAAACCACAAACAAACCCAGACAGATAAATGTCTTCATGTTAACAAATCAGTGACAACAGATCCAGAAAAATTATTAAAGGAATATGGCAGAGATATGTCCAGTGACATCCCTAATCTAGTGATCATGGTCGCTGGTGGAACTACAGAGGGATGTTTGAAACAGGCTGTGTGCAGTTTTCTTCCTATATGATGTCTCTTACTGCTGCTGTCAAAGACCATTGCTCTGGTCCAGTGAGGCATTTCTTGTGTTCTTAGAAACTGTCTTTTACTGAGCTAGGAGAAGACTTACTGCTGCTCACAGAAATGGTATGTGGAAAATCCAAACAACCTACCTGTACAGTTAAAATAAATTAAGTATGGCAGTTATTTTTATTGTTACTTGGTGCAGGTTGTGAGGAGAATATTTGAATAGCCTGAATAAAGGAAGAAGCAGACATGAATATAATCTAAACTCGGACTGAACTATTCACAAATTCAGAGCTGCTGAGGATCAAGTCATTTTGTTTCATTTAAGAAAAAAAAGAAGCCCACAACCTACCTCTCATCTCCACAGTTTCATGTTCCAGGCACAAGGTGACATGAAAGCACAGTGGTTCTTTCAAAAAGAGGCTTTCTAATACGTTTCTAATTTCTAGAAATTTCACAAGAAACTTAGCTTGCTGGATTTAAACAGGAAATGTTTAGATGTGCAGCCTGACATTTGGGGACTTACTCTTAAACCATTTGAAATTCCTGGTCTTTGCTTTCAAAGCTGGAATCTCTCTACAGGGCAGGCTGCCTCTTTAAAATGTTACAGTTTAAAATCTTATAAAAGTAAGTAATAACTCTAGCACAGAAGCAATAAGTACTTGAGTTACAGGTAATATGAAAGTTAATTGAAGCCCTGATGTAATTTTATACTTTCTTCATGCTCTATTCCACTGGCATTATGGGCTTATTGTCAAGATGAGAGTTGTGAAAAATGTTTATTGGTACCCTGGTACAGGCTCTATGCTGCTTTTTCTCAACAGGGAAGCTAATTTTCTTAGGAAGTCATTTTACTGAATCAACACTCCTTACTATTCATCCTAAGGAGGAGTGGAGGGAACCAAAGAAATAGGACAGATAAAGGGAGATGCACGTACACTACAAAACCCAAAAGGAAGTCAGTTTTGTTTACCACAGCTTTGTCATGCACCCAGCTAGGCTCAGAGCTCAAGCTCTGCAAAAACTCCCCAGTTACATATGCTGTCCATGCATCAGCTTCCACTTTGGTGTAGCCTGCACAGACGAACTGCCTCATTAGGCATGGAAACCTATCACATCATGGGACTGCCTCACACGTGAGTTCTGCCCCAGCAGGTAATGAGGGTGCTGTAAGGTAGATTCATGACGTGCCAATAACTTGAATGCAAGCATAGCTACCAAAGGCAGAGAGTCGGCCTTGGCTGTTGTTTGATGCACTGGGGAATGCAAGTGCTTAAAGACATTAACCACCTCGGGAATTTTTTTAATTTCCAATTTAACCAATGCACATCACAGGACAGATAAGCAGCTGAGCGAGGACAGGTAGAACTGAGCTGATAATTTCCCTAAGTCTGCAGAAGTTGATCGGCATTTTCTTATTTACTTTGGACTGTGCCATAGATGTTTTTGTTCTACCCTTGAAGGCCATGTTTAGCATACTATGGACACAAGGGTTGGAGTTTTTCATTGCATCAGCAGGGCATACTTTAAGGGGCACATGTTGTGACTTCGAAGAACTAAGAGAAGACAAAGCCAGGATCCCATTCTCTTGGGAATACATGGCTGGCCTGTGCTCAGTTAGGAAATGCAAAGGCAAAGGACCCCTTTAATCTCCCGTCATGTTTGTTAATGTGGAGGCTTGGTGGGGCTCCCAGGCAGAATCCAGGTTTTAGGTTTCAGGATGCCATCTTTGCATGTGTCCCCCATGAAAATTACATGCAGCTAGTCCATCTCTGTTCAGAAAAAAAATGTAGCTTGTTATATTTCTCAGAATGCCCTAAGTATTGGCTGAAAGGTGATGGATGTGGCGTCATTTGACATTGCAAACTATCTGTGATCTTTCCTTAAATATTTAACCTTTTAGGTGCAAAATATAGCCCAATATCATGACACCAAAATCATAATTTATTTTCTTTTTAGTTTGGCTTTTGCTTTCACTTGATCTCTTCCTGTATTAGAAAGCCAAGCAATCTTTTATTGAAGTTTTTCAAGCATATGACTTTGATAAGAAACATATCTGGAGTTTTGACCAGCAAGTCATGCTTCTCGAATGTTGTGGCTGGGAAATGAAACATTTCACTACCTATTTTAATTCCAGAGAAGTGATATGTAAATAACTGAGGAGGATATATTTGGATATTATGTTTGCCTGTTGGTTTGCTTTTTTAGGAAAACAAATAGTACTTTGAAAGCAAACACTATAATTTTTCCTAATTATATGTCATTTTCTAAGATTGCCAACCTTATCCTCAGAGGCCAGAGGCTGCTGCATCTTCTCTAATAGAGGAGTAACTTACTCTGTAAGTACTCCCTCTGAATTGACTTAAACTGATTACTATGCAGCACAGCTAAGTTTAGGTGAAGACAGGTGTCTTCATCCCAAAGCATCTGGATCTTATCTGTGATGTCCTTTTAACAAAAGTCAGCTTATCTTAACCTTATATCAAGCAGTGATTTTAATTTTACTATACAGTTACTAACCCTGTTCAGTGCTCTGGATCTCTTCTTGCTGATAACAGATCTAGTCCTAACCTCAGGTGAACCAAATATCTGGCCTGAAAGGGTCCACTGTCCTGGATTGCATGGCTTTCCACCAGTGTCGTGGCTGACACCACAATAACACCAATTTACCTGAACCTTTTAACTCTCATGCACCTATCTAGAGAAGGGCAAGATCTGACCCTGCCGTTGCAGAATTTACAGGACTTGCACTAACATGTGTGTCTAGTACAAATGCAGGGTTGAGGTGGGTTCTTTCATACCTGGCACATTACTCTTTACCACAACAGAAGATAGTAGCAAGGCATTAATTATTACCATCTTCGGTCAAGCAAAACTAGCAGTTTTAGCTTTTCAGTAAAGCGTTGATACCAATTTGTCTAATAGAAAAATGGTACATTTCTTCACAGCAACTGACAGTACAATCTTATAAGTATATAATCTTAAAAGTATACAGAACTGGAGATCAAACATTAGGCAAGCTGAGACAGTTTGGGCTAGGTTTGCATCACTGCAGTTTGACCCTGAACAACTACAATCTAATCATGCAGAGGAGCCCCCTGTCAGTCTGCTCAGGGGTCTTGGCTGTTGCCTTGTCAAGGACTGAAATACTTCTTCAAGGTCTTATGCTGTAAAATCTCATTGTATTATTTGCTTAACTCCTTGTTTAACTGTGAAAATCTCGCAATATGGCTTTCTTAGCATTTTAGCAGTGTGGAAGGCTTCTCAGAATAAACTATACCTATTTATTCCTAAATCCAGTAGGTGGGTAAGCGCAGTTCCATTGCTTCTACCGCAAGTTCAGTGAGCCTGTCATTTTTGTCAGACCTCCAAATGTAAACCAGATCCAAAATGTCACCCCTGAAGGAGACCATGAGGTGTGAGAGGAAAATTGACAGTGATATGTCCTCTTATATGCACAGTACTACCTGCAGCTAAATGTCAGCATAGTATGATTGTCCCTTCTCCTCTGCAGTAATGCAATCTGACACATATAAGGACTTACCCTGTTGAGCCAGACTGGTTGTTCACCACAGGGAAGAGCAGAAAACCATAATTGGCAGATTCACCCAAAGACATAGTTTGCTGAAAAATGGAGACTGCTTTCCTCCCATCCCCACCAGATGCATTGCAAAGGTGTAGCCACTTAGTTCAGCAGTAGTATCTATGGATGGGCAAGGTCCTGCCTGCTCCTAAAAATCACCAGAGGGAATTAGGTTTAACTGGATAAACATCACTTTTGACTATTGGAGATGTATCCATAGCATCTTCTGGATATGCATGTAGCAATGGCAGCGCTTGGTCTGTGCAGCTGCAGGTCTAACCCCAGGTAACAGAAAGGGTCATAAAAATGTGCCTTATCTACTTCAGGGTGGGCAGGATTAGTGTGATGAAGATTGTCAATGAACTGTCTCACTTTGCAGATATGCAAGTTGGACACAGCTCTTGCAGTCCTCTCTGTTGGCTCTGCTGAGAGGCTTAGAAGCTCATCTTTGTGGTATTTACACACATGCATTTCTTGGGGGCAAGAGATCCTCTAGGCAGAAGCAGTGAGATGAGCCCCACAAGCTGTTTGTCTCCCTCACTGCATTGCAGGCAGGTACTTCCAGCACTGTTTGTGTAACAGGTGGCTTTTCTTTCTCCCAGTAGAAAATGGTTATTGGTAGCAGATAATCTTTCTGCCATCTTCTGCTTGCTTTCTGCATTTGAGCTTAAGTTGTCAGGATTAAAAAGAATTTGCACAAGTCATCTGTGCTTCCCTTCTTTATATCAATCAAGGAGTTCCCTGCTATTTTTAAATGCTTGTGCAAGGCAATAAATTCATTGTTTGGCTGCACTGGTGCCATATACAGGAACTAACTCTAGGCAAAGCTAGGGGGCTATCCACTCTTTTAATGACAGAACATCACAGTTATCTGTCAATTCCAAATAAGACAATGTATTCCAAGCAAATTATTCTAAGAGAAACAAAATTCACAGGTTTTCCTTTCCTCATGCCTCCCAATTCATGTCAGAGTTTTAGCTTATTTCCTGCAGTCATTTATTCCTCCAAAACCTTTAGTGTTTCTCTCTCAATTTCATCATAAGCTGTTCACTGTGAACAAGTTTGCTGAGACTGGGAGCAATTTTCTAAACAACACTGCAATCACACTCTTAGAATAGCTTTAACCTTAGGGCTGGTCTATACTTAAGGTTTCATTGCAAAATACATGTAGATTATGTTTCTGAGGGCTTTTTGCTTTGCTTCTTAGCATAAATGGTGCACTTCATAGCACACTTGCAGCCATTGTATGCTGCAACAACTACCTATTGAAAGGGGTTTGCCCACAGAGTTAAAATACGTGCACAGGCAGAACCAACATTAGTTCATCACTGCTGATGACCAGAAACAGTATTAGTAGGTAGAAATTCATCCTTAAAACAAGTAAGGCATGAAGTCTGAGACTGTTGTTGCATGACCTTGTAGTGAATGGCAGAAGATACAGCAGTTCTCCCAAGCTCCCATCACTTCCCACACAACTGAAGCATGCAAAAGCCATGTCAGAGTATTGCTAGTCTGGACTAGTTCAAATCACTCCCGAAAGCCTGCCTGAGCTGAAGAGAGCTAATTCATGTCAGCAATGGAGGTCTGCAATGGCTTTAATTACTCCACCTGCAACCACCAATGCAAGTGTGTTTAGGTGTTTCCCAGTATGGTGCCAGACTATACCTACAACCAAACGTGCATCTGAATTTTGGAGACTGAGCCTTCGACACCTATTCTTAGTACAGCTGCAGCACAGTGCTTCTGTCATGGTCACAACCCACCCAGCACCCTCTGAGGAATGACACCAGCCAAGGCTCTTTTTTAATGCCTCATGAGGAGGTGTGACTTCCCTCCTACTAGCCCTAGTCGGGAGACTTTTGCTTTATTTGTATTTAAGTCCAAATTACATCACAGTGTGAAAGCTGGGGGAAAAACAATCATTTGAAAGAGAAAAGCAAATCAGCAGAAGAGAATTGTGCCATTATCTCTATAACAGGTGCATCCACCCCAGTGAATAACACCACTATCAGATGCAGAAAAACAGACTAAATGAGCTAGTGCTCTTAAGACAATTGGTATTAGAGAGACTCATCACAAGAGAAGTGGCACCTACAGCACTCTCTATAATAGTTTTTCTAAGACTGAAGATTCTATGGAAACTGAAAGTAGCATATATTAAAGGAAGTGCAAAAAGAAAAGAAAGATAGATGAGTGGTTTTCTTCACCACTTAAGTTATACCTTTGACTTCATGCTGATATGTAACCTCTCCTAACTAGGAACTCCATGAAGCCACAAAGCCATTTAGTGGTTCAATAAATAAACATGTCAGCACTTGCTGAAAGGTCTTTTTTCCTAGATGGTGTCCCTTTTTTTTTCCTCTCCCTCTCCTTCTTTGAAGACCTCATTTTTCTGAACGACTTTTTATTATTCACAGGAATAATTGGTAACAAACTTTAATTTGTAGTTTAACATGGCATCTGTCTACTGGCTTAGCTGGGCACTGCCAAGATAGTTACACAAGGACATAGTCTGACTTTCATTTTTAATGACACAAGTCATATGTAGCTGAAAGAAAGCAGACTGAGAAAC
>NW_010264655.1:12263-13032 GCF_000690775.1 Eurypyga helias
TTCAAGTCAAGCAAAAATAGTTGGACCTCGCCTGTTTCCTTCTCATCTAACAGGGCAGGACACTCACTCTGGTGAGACTGGCCAGCAGATCTGAGATGGCAGTACCCTCCCACAGGCACAGAGGACCAAATTTGGAGCAGTAACATGTCCTTTTGACACACATGTGCAGCCTGTCTTGCCTCCGAAAAGAACTAAAAGCGCTCCCACAAACAACCCATCTCACTAGAAGAGGATAATAAACTGCTCCAGCTGCTGTGCAAGTGAACATTTGGCAATGTCCTCACCTTTCACAGCAGATATAAATGACTATTGTGTGAGAAATTAAGAAGGCTTGATTTACTATGATTCGATCAGTGCAGGAATTTTTGTGGTGAATACCCATCAGTGCTTTATCTAGCTTCTCCTCTGAGGAGAAAAATATTTGCCCTAAAGGTGTTCCCTGATTCAGCTCCTCTTATAATACAGTCTGCCCCTTTACTGCACCAGTTTCTTTTGCAAGACAATGTAGGCAGACATGTTTCACGTGGATACAGCCTACCCCAGTGTTAAAGGTTGTAGGGCACAGGGGTCGGAGTCATTTCCCATCATACTAACAACACAGTGATGGAGTCTATATGGTCAAAACACAGAGCACTCTGTTGCTAAAACAAACAGCAAAATTAAGACCCTAGGTTTGTAGTTTCTGAGTAATTTTTGCATTTGTGAATCATAGAATCACAGAATGGTTTGGGTTGGAAGAGACCTGAAAGATGATCTAGTTCCCACCCCC
>NW_010264655.1:13116-29979 GCF_000690775.1 Eurypyga helias
ACTTCTCTGGGCAACCTGTTCCAGTGCCTCACCACCCTCTCCATGAAGAATTTCTTCCGATATCTAATCTAAACCTCCCCACTTTCAATTTAAACCTGTTACTCCTTGTCCTGTCACTACAGGCCCTTGTAAAATGTCCCCTCCAGCTTCCTTGTAGGCCCTTTCAGGTACTGGAAGGTGCTATAAGGTTTCCCCGGGGAGAGAGACCTCTATAGCCTTCCGATGTTGTGGGTTCCACAGCTGGACACAGTACTCCAGGTGGGGTCTCACAAGAGCAGAGTACAGGGACAGAATGGTTTTCTTGTGGGCCCCTGTAGAAAGTTCACATACCTTGGTAGATGAATTACACCTTAAAGTTTCCTTTCTTTGTCCAGGTCTTACAGAAGTAGAGCAGAAACCCAAAGGGGTTGACAGAGATGGATGGAGCAAGCACCCTTGAGATGTGTACTACCCCAGAGCACTGCCAGCCAATGCAGAGGTGCTTGCCCCATGCTCTGCCCGTGCTGACTATGAAGAACTGTGTTTCAGGAACGAATTGCTTGTTAAAAGTGGGTTAAGTGTTAATGGGTGTGCACAGCATTTTTCCAGATCCCTCCTCAGTACCTCTGTTTTTCGTCCATATTCTGCACTTTCACTGACAATTACATCACCAGGAACTGGGCATCTGCCTGTTACACTTAAATTTTATCCTTCTTGTCTTCACAACATCCATAACTTTCTCTTCTGGCTGATGCTGGTGAGCTGAGTGCACCAACTTAGTATTATCTGCATCTTGATTTCTCTCCTAAGTCTGCATGGATAGGTTTCTTAAGGAAAGAGACTGTTAGTTCAGCTTCATTTCTGTTGCATTGTCCAGTTGTCTTTATTGTTAAATTCCTGTCATCCATCAAACCCTATTCACAGTTGAAATCAACAGCAAATAAAGGGAAACAAATAAGTCAGCACAGTGCTACACAGAAGTGGAACTAGCATGCACAGAGATGGATGAAAAGCCACTGAGCCCCAATACTGCTGATGGAGCTGCCCTGCAGCTGTTCTGGTTGAGTTACTTCATCACTGCTCTACACATAATGATAGACGTAAAACTTCAGCCATGCAGCATGAACTGGTACTATGTGGTGCTTTTACAACATGTCCATGGGTGTGAACATGCTTGGGATTTTCTTTTTTAATCCAAGGGTAATTATAAAGTTGCCATGTCCTTCGTGCAGATCAAGTCAGATGTCCATGCTCTAGCAGATATAACCTGTCACCAAAGACAGAGCGTGGTGACTAAATCTACTCAGGCTTATGGTATTTACGTGTTTGTGGCATCTGGAGCAAACCTGTCCTTTTCCTATGTGTGTTAATTTCTTGGCCTTGGACTTTCATGACTTTTCTTCTAGTTAAGTGTATGTATTACCACTGTAATGGTCTTTTCTTAATCTTCCATGTGTTGCCACATCAATGGGGAATATCACAGGTGAACAACTTAAGCCAACACCAGTGCCTAGCAAGGGCTATGCAGAATGCTGGTTGTGGCATAGGTGTGAAATTAGGCAACCCACGTCTCCATTTAACATTCCAGTCACCAGACTGCTCTTTCTTGGTGGGCATAGACTGCATATACATCAGCACTTTGACAGAGAACAGTAGTATGGTTTTTAGTAAACTCATCTCTCTTCCCTCAGCCACACTTGCATGTGGTTCAGATGTGAACCAACTCACGCTGTGTGATGAGAGTTTTGAGTCGCAGCAAGAGTTTTTTTGGAGGAAACCAAGTCAGAAACTCTGCTGCAGGAAGTACTTTTCAATCCCTCGGGGAAACACAAATACTCAAATCAACTATTACTCCTTCTGACACTGTGGTAAGATTTAGTCCAGGAAATCAGACTAAATCTAGTCTGACTTTAAATTGTGGAAGTACTTACAATATAGATCTAGAGACATCAGCACCAACTGCTCCCATCACCGCAGTTCCAAATATACTGCAGAAAAAGATGCACAGGGGCTGAGTATGAAGCGAGATTTAGTGAAGTTGTAAAAAAAAAAAAAAGCACACTATTTTACATCTGTATTTGAGCAGCAGCAGAACATATATGTATCAGTAGGCAACCAGAGACCTGCTGTGCTAAAATGCTCTACAGACATATAACAAGGAAGGCCCTTTTGGCCTGAGATTAGCATGAAAAAAGCTAACCAAGTGAGCTGGAAAGAAAGAAAAAAACCAGCAGAAAAAAGAAATCATGACAGAATAAACTAGATGCCTCTTCTGCAGCACCACGTCCCAAGCAGCAGTGCTCTAGAGGAACCCCAGCAGAGATGAATGCAAAGGAAAGAGCAGTCCTGTGGTAAAGTCACAGGATTAGACTTCTGGACTTTGAGGACTCCACAGTGCTGAGAGCACAACAAAGAAAAGAAGTCCCCATTTTGTTATTACACACTTATACTGGTTTTAATGCAGACTTTAAACTTTGCTATTGGTTCCATGGACTACATGGACACCATAGTTCAGCACGTGGAAAGAGGAGGGGTCAGCTCCAAAGAACTTGCGCTGGAAGAAGTTAAAAGCACCTCGAGGATTTTGGCACATAAATTCACTGACACTTTTTAACTTTCGTCCCCCAGAGTAAAAGATGTCTATCTGAGACTGCTAAAAACCAGGAATACCCACCAGCTAATGTTCTTAGAAAGAAAGATAGAGGTGTGTAGTGAGTGCCTCCCCACACCCATAGGTAGACCACAGCTCAAGCTAGCACTGTTAGCATGTGCCACTGTCAGCTGTAGCAACGAATAAGCAGAGGCCATCTCTAACGCACAGACCCTTTTGCATATGTAATCACAACACAACTGTGGAGTACACACAAACAGTAGTGGTTTGAAGAGACACACTCAAGATTATAGAGTGAAGAAGCAGCAGAGGGCATGAATAACTGTCCTTTTATTGACGAAAACCTGCAGAGCCATTTTGAGCTGTGTTATTACATGAACCATCTTTCAAATTTCGTAGGTGCGCACAGTGTCGTGGTAGCACAAGAAACATTATTCAGTGTATTCACAGCGTGAACATGTACATTCAACATTGCTACTAGAGATGATACATAAATCCCTATGCATTCTTATCCTGGATAGAGGAGATCATGCAGCCCTTGCAACTTAATTTCACAGAAAATATTCAGCAATTTAATCTGACTCTAATCCAGCATTATTTATTGTAATTATTGCCATTAATGTGGGAATTCCAAAAGCAATCAAACAGCTATCTGTGGCTAGTTATGCTTAAGCAAGATTGTCCCTGGAGGTGAAACCAGCAGATAGATATGTTCTTACCTTCTCCAGGGTTTAAGATGGATGTAGACATAAAACTGCAGAGGTTCTTCCTCCAGGCAAGAGCGACAGGGAGCCTGCACGGTGCCCTGTGAGCTGTGCCTGCAACCTGACCTCACGCGATAAACAGTGGTTACTACTGCCTGGCTGACAAACAGTGCTCACTACTGAGATGCTCTTAGACCATCTTAGGGTCCTAGATCCTCTCAGTTACCCTTCCCTTGGGATGCACAGAAGTGCTGAAAATCCTCTGGCTTCTCCCCAAGATGGGATGAATTCATGCCAGAGATGGTTTGAGCATGAACAGAGCAACACAGGCAAGTACAGAGCAACGTGTGCCTGTGGGAGGTCCCTGGGGGTGGCAAGACTGGATCTGGCAGCCAGGTCCCCTCATCAGGGAACAGGGCATCCCTAACCCCAGCACTGGGCACCACCTTAGGGACAGGGATGGCCGCTGCAGGGGCTGAAATCGAGGATGTTCTTCCTGAACATACTGTGTCAACCCCTTAAGCACCCGCTGCGTCTTCTCCCAGCTGTGGCTGCCTCTCCACAGCATGCAGAGCTGTCTCCAGCTGGCAGAGATATTTTTCAGTCATTCTTTTTGTACCCTTTCTGCTTTCTTTAAGTGATGAGATACCAGGCTGGTGACAGAGTGTGGCTGGTAGAAATGGATCCAAGCAAAGAAAAGCAACCTCTCAGCCATGAATATTCTCCCATGAGCAATAAAATGTCTTTGGTTTTGTAGGTGCAGGAGGATCAGATATGCTGCCGAGGAACCTACCTGGACCGTGCTCCTGTGAAAATCTCGAAGCCGAGGAGGGTGCAGGGGTAAGTCTCCTCCCACTGCAACCTTGTGGGAAGCACAGGGATCTGCACTGCGCTCAAACGTAATGCTTGATGGCACCCCGTGCTCGGTGGGATGGGCCACATCTTCAGCTGCAAGGAGGTTGCTGAAGTGGGTTTGCACTGGAGTGCAAACAATTAGAGCCTGTTGGTGTCAACTGTGTTCACTTGGCTACCACAGTGTCTCCTCCTAAACACCTGAAAGCCTGGTGCAATGGCTGGGATTAGGAGGAGCTTCAATAGAAGTGCATATCTTAGGTCTTGCTAAGGTCCAGGTCCTGGTAGGTCACTGCAAGATGGTGTCAAATCAATGCTTGATCCTTCCTCACCATCACTCAATCCCCCCCAATGTCTCCCCTTGCACCTTCTCTTCTTCTCTGGCCCCTCTGCAGTTACCCTACCCCACCTCCTTTCATCCAATGGAAACCAAGAAGCTCACCAGCATGAGGAGGGCAAGCGCCCGAGAAGCGTTGCCCTCACCTGATAACCTGGGGCAGTTGGGCAGCATGTGGAAAAACGATGTTTGGCTGGAAAAGGCGTATTCCTTTTTCCTTGTCATTCTCGCTGTGATCATGTGTTTTTAACAGCAGCAAATGAATTTGTCTCTAAGACATTGAGAGTGGAAAGAGAGTGAATGGGCAAGTGAATTCCTACAGGGCCAAGACATTCATTATCAGGACTGCAAACACTGCCGAGTGTGAAGCACATATATCTAAAGACAAAACCAACCACGTTAAAAACAAAGACTTCTCCAAAAATCATTTATCATAAACTGGATTTTTAAAGAAACTTGCAAACTTAGATATACATAGCCCATGTTAATGCCTAAATTTATTTTAATCTCTTACATTTCTTTAAATTAAATGACGATAGTAATTGGGCTGTTAAAGTGGTTCAGATGAAACTGTTGAAGCAGAGTTTTCAGACTTCTGCTATAAAAGCAGAGGAATTTTTTCTTAAATTGCAGTTAGTTAACTTTAGCCCAATAACTAACTCTTTTTCTTAGAGAAGAATTCAAAGATAAAAATGCAGCAAGTTCATAACTTTTTCTGATACATGAGTAAAAACTGGTCTGAAAACTCAGATCAGCTAGCTTTAAGATCTTAAAGGCCACAATGAATAATCACCTAAAGTCAGCACCTGCCAAAACTTTTTTTTTAAATGAAGAAACCGTAAATACAAGACATGTTTTGAGAACATTTTCTTAGATATTTTTTTATCATATTTCTCATAATATCTTAATTCTCATACCATTAAAAAAAAAACAAAACAAAAAGCAAACAAAAAACCAAACAAACCCTAATCATTTTCTCAAATCCAGGTTTCCCACAGATTTTATTTAAGCGCTAATAAAATCCAAAAAGGGCTGTACCAATCTGGTGTTTAAAAAAAAACAAAACAAACCAGATCTGCTAATAAACAACGAATATTAATCTAATTAAATGTCGTCAACAATTTAGAATGGACAACACAGCACTGAATTTCATGCCTTTGGCTATCGAAAACAACTACCAAATTTAAGGTGAACTCTATAGAAAGCAATAAATCAACATGCCCTCACAGGGCACAGCCAGTGAGAATCCACCTTTCTTTAGGCAAATGGTTTACAACGCAGACAATAAAGGTGAAGTTCAAACTGATAATGCAAAGCCATCAAAACGTTGTGGTTAAATCAGATATATAGTCATTCTGGTTGCAGCTGGAGAATAGGTTTGCACAGGCATTCCCAGACATTTTGCACTGTTTGCTATCAGTGCTCTGCTCAGTGTAGTATTGCTTTGTGACAGCTCGTGTATCGCAAGCAGGACCTGTAGGACTGCTGGGAAAGCTCTGAGCTGGAGTTTAATCAGTCCCTAAATTTCTCTGTCTTAAGTTAAGGTCATACTTAAGGAAGAGGTGGAAAAAAGGTTCAATGACTGTGGAATGCAATATGTTTTAATAACAGTACATCCAGTGCTTGGGAGTGTAACACCACGCAGAACAAAATCTGACTTAGCATTGCTTTCTCCTTGGTTTTAAAAAAAAGGTCTTGTTTTTTAATAATGACACCCTGCTGAAGGAGGACGTTTAATGGCAGAACGTTGTATGAGGGAGGCTGACTCAGTGCTGCCACTGACACAGCATGAGCAGAATCAGCAAAATGCTAGCACAGGAAAGTCAATAAAGCCTATGAGAGTATCTTTGTCAGTATGGAAGAACATTAATTCAGTCATAGCAAATGACGAGGCACTCAAATTCTCTTTAATAGCTTGCTAACAATATGTGGAAGTGAAAAGGCTGGTGTTTCAGGCAAAGACTATATGTAGCTGCTGGATGTAAACTCTTCTGAGCTTGCGTCTGCTGAGAGAGACAAAACAATTGTTCTGTCTATCACTAAACAGTCAAATGAGGAACATTATTTTCATATAAGAAAACCATCAATTTTGGATTAACTCTGAAAAGAATTTATGCAGACCTAGTTCAATATTTTTTTTTGGTGAAACCAAGAGAAAGTAGATTCTCATTTAATAGAAATCAGGAAATAGAAATCTGCATACTTCTGTTATTTTCAACAGCCTACTTACTCCAAGTGGAGATCAGGCCATCATAAAGTTCCCTTCATCTTTAACGTACTATTAACAAGAAGCAACAGCTACCCCTATGCTCTTGACTGTATGGTTCAAGTCAATGGTAATTGCTTAATTTTCAACAAAGCTTAGAAAACTTTTCTACCTAACAAGTAATGACATTTATGACCAGTGAAGACAGGACATGGATCAGTAAACAAGTGTTATACTTGATGCTAGTCATGAAAAGAAGACAATGTTTCTCCCAAAAAGACACACTATGTAATTTGCTCAATACTAGCCAAGCTGGACCTATTGTTGAACCAAGGCAAGGTTCATTAATTATCTTGGAGTTTTTTACATTTCTTCCTTCTTTTCTAAATAACAAAATGCTGCCTCTTCAATGCTGCATTTAAAACACATCCTATTATGTCTGCAGCTGGTTTTGGAGTGCAGGTTCAAAATACCATGTACTCTATTACTGAGCCTTACTTGCAGCTTTTGCTGAAAAGGAGAATGTGTATGTGTGTAGGAGTAGCATAAGCTGCAGCTGGTTTTCTTTATTATTCCACCATCATTATTGCTGACAGGTAACAAGAAGGAAGACATACATATACACTATTTGGCTTCTCTGCAACACTGCTGTACAGGAGGTCGGGAGATTATTTTGGTGAACAACTCTTAATTTCAACATAAAAGGATCAGCAGTAGGCTGAAAGAATTTGTCCTGCAGTGAAAAGCGTGCTGCTAGTTTCCTGGAATGTTTTATCAGACATATAGAACTTCAATTTGCTCTTTCATTGGTTTTATGAAAGCTTGTATTACCAAGGAACCCTGGAACCTAATGAGTCCAGGGAAGTCTGGAAAGATTAATTCATTTCACTGGACAGCTGCTTATAAACAAACAAGCAAACAAAAAAATCCCAACAGATCCAGGATGCAGCCCCTTACCATTATCCTTCCCCTCACTCCATTGCCATACATGCACTGTGGCTGAAAACTTTACAGGTAACTCAAAATGACAGAGTCTTTGATATTTTCAACACTCGGAAGAAGTTTGAGAGGGAGATGTTGTTTCTGCGCAGTACATGTATCTGAAGCTTGTGAGGCCAGACAACAAAAATCCCTGGTCATCTTTCACCGTGTAAGCCTGCATGGCCCCATATCCCCTCCTCCTTGACCCTTCACATGGTTGAGGACTTATCTTGCTGCCATGCCAGCCACAGAGAAGTGCTGCTGATATTCAGAGACATTTATGCAGTCAATCCAAGGCAGGACTTTACTCCAAGGCTTCAAGGAGTAAAATATTTCCGCAGCTGACGCTTTCCCCAGTTGGCTTCTTCCAGCTCTCATCGCTGGTTTTCCTAGGTCGCTTTCTCCATCCCTGGTCCTGGCCACAGCTAGGCTGGGCTGGAGAGAAGGATCCATTGGAGTCATTGAACTGCATGTCACAGCACACAGCTAAGAGGTCATTTCCAGTTATGGTCTCTGCTAATTGCTCTCAAGTGCATCTTCATATCATGACCAAGGCAGGCAACACTGGTGAGGGAAGTCAGATCGACAGTTGTTCAAAGCGATCACAGCCGTTGTGTCTGACCTCTGGCACTGTAATTTTATTTCTGTGGTTTGCATGGGAACTGTCAAAGCAAAGTAACGAGACAGTCAGGCTGTGGCACCTGTGTAAAACATGCCCTCCTGTCTTCATATCCAAAGAGGAGTAAGATTGCCTGCTCCAGCTGGCTGTGAGTTAGACATTAAAATGC
This sequence comes from Eurypyga helias, assembly GCF_000690775.1. Classification (NCBI taxonomy): domain Eukaryota; kingdom Metazoa; phylum Chordata; class Aves; order Eurypygiformes; family Eurypygidae; genus Eurypyga; species Eurypyga helias. The sequence goes on from NW_010264655.1 coordinate 21,575, forward strand.
AGAGTAGTTTCACAGTGTAGAGCTGGATTTCCATACAGAATACTGTGTATTTTTAATTAGCAGGCCTATAATCAGCTTGTCTTATCATCTCATTACAGTTTCATTTTGCATTATTTCACTTCTGATGATCGGAAAATTCAGTGGAGCAAAGACCTCAGCTTACTGCAGGGACAGCTAGTCCTTCAGGCTGGCCATGGGTTTAGTCTTTGGGCCTGTTCCCTTCCTAACCTGAAAAAGGGATGCATCTTTAGGAAACTGTGATATCGTTGTTTGGTGGAAAAAAAAAAACATTCTTTGTCATGAGAAATTACTTTCTTCTTTGAATATTATCCACTTGTCTCTGACTTTCTGAAGACCTTCAGCTAGGCTTGGTTTTCTCACTTCATGGTTTCTAGTATTGTCACCCGCCCCACAGGCTATGACACATCCCAGCTGGAAGCATTTAACAACATTGCAGTAGCGCTGGAAGGAACAAGCATCCAGTCTCGAATACAGGGAGGGTTTGGTTAAATGTCTGGAGAAGGCAGCTCAGCTGCTGAAGATTTGTCCTTCAGTGTGCCAAACTCTGAAGATTAAAAGGTATCAAGAATTCGTAGGACTGCTCATTAAGGCTGTGGCAACATAAAAGTGGAAACATTAAGAGTATGGCAAGAGGGTCTTGCTGTTCTTCTATGTATAGGAGGGATTTTGGTCCCTGGAGGCTAACAGCCTTCCCCATCAAAAAAGAAAAGACAGAAGGATTTATCTTCTCAGTAATTGCCAGAGCACACCTGTGGCAACCCTCCAGGAAAAGATGGCATGACAAAATGTGCCTTTTTGCATTTAGTTAATGGAACTGGAGTAAGCGCTGTGTTAGCTTTGCCTGATAATTAAATGTATGGGATTTAAGAGTACTGACTTGTTTCTGAGGCTGCTACTTGTGAGCTGAAAAATACAGGAACATTTAAATGTGAGCAGGTAAAATTCAAATGGCATTAGTTTTAATAGTTACAGAAATAGCTTTGTGTGATATTTTTTGTCAGCTTTTGATTCCCTTCTCTCTTACCTGGTATAAAAAGCTGTGTGTAACGTCCTTTTCTACTCATCCCACTTTCTTTCACCAGACCACACAAGTTCCTCAGCTCTTTCAAAATCCATCTGTCTCTCCACATATTCATTACAAGGGTCTTTTTGTGCTATGACTGCAACCTCTTCCAATGCAGACTCCTTTCCCTATATCTACTCTCTACGTAAATCCATACAGATGTTTCAAAAAAACAGCCTGTTTTGTCTGCCTCATTCGCTTTCTCTCTCCCACTAGATCTCTTTCCAAGATCTACTCAGACCTCTTGAAAGCCTCTCATCAGCTTCCCTTCATATTTTTTCTCTGCTGCAAATCCCAGGTTCCCACCCAGCTTTGTTTCTGCTAATTGTTCTTCTCATTTGCTGCCACTTTAACTTGAGTCTAGCCTCTTGTGTCTCCCACAGCTGCTTATCTCCCTCGTTGGACTCCTTTCCTGGGGTGACTCTGGGCCCAGTTTTTCCTGAAGGGGCAAAAGTCTCTGCTCCTCAACACTCATTATTGCTTACATTTTGATAACATCTACTGGAGAGATAAGAAACCGTTAGTCGAGGTTGCAGCAAACACTTAGGATCCATCCAAGAGCCATGGCATAAAAAAATCTCCATCTCTTTCTTCCATTGCGCTTTTGATGATTAATGGCAACAAACTATTTCTGTGTTATCTTTGTTTGCACAACTGGAATTTGTAGTGACATTTATAAGCCGGCCCTTGCAAATACTGAGAAGCTGAACGCTCAGTGAAATACACTGTGTTTGGGTGTTTATGTGCAGATATTTAAACATTTCTGCACTATATATTTTCCGAATTGGCTACACAAACAATTTTACTAACTCTACAGAACTTTCTTTTAACTATAGACCCTAATGTATTTAAGCTGCTGCAGGAAAACACTGCTTTATTCTCTGCAGACAACTTTATCCTTTGTCTTGTCATTTTTATTGTTCCAGTGGTAGTGAATAAAACCCTGCATCTGTTCCTCAGGAAGGACTTAATCCAAAGCTCATTGAATGCATTGGAAGAGCCTCCATTGGGCTTCGGATCAAGCTCTTTAGTTCACAAACAAATGCTCTTTGTGAGAATATGCTATTCAAGTATTGTACAGAAGAGTTACAGAGGTTCGCTATTTCTAAAATAATGATTGCTCTTTACATCTTTTTTGCTATGCCTGTTTAGTTGCAGGAACAATATGCAACTGTACATAATTGTTGAAATACTGTAGTCTGTGATTATCTTGCCCCAGCAGTTAATATAAATGTTGAATATCTAATGCTATAGTAACAAGGGGTGCTATATTTATATGGCTCTTCCTATGCACACAGTAATTCAGAAAATACATAGAGATGTGTTCCCTGCCCCTGAAGATGTTCAGGCTCAATCAGGCAAGCTGGACACGGGCAAGGCATCTTTCAAGACTGCCTTATGTTGATGTTATTGATGAAGCAGACTTGAAAGAGGGATTTGTAGAATAAAAGAGGGACACTAGTGAATGGGATTTTTTTTTCTGCGCTTAGGAAAAGAAACAGACTGAAAGGAGACACAAAGCCCACAGTAGGGGAAAGAAACAGGGGCTATTGTGGGCGAGGGTACAAAGAGACTAAGATAAGGGAGGAGTAATCAAAGCAGAAACATTAGCTGGGGTAAGATTGTAAAGAGCTTTAAGTGAAACCTTACAGCTTCAGGTTTGCAATGACTGCATTTTCCACAAGAAGGAGAGACAGCCATGAGCCAGTTACGCAGCGGCATCCCCACAAGCTGCAATAAAAAAACGTGTCTTCCTTACAACATCACAGGTACTGAATAGTCTTTGGATTTCTTGTGAAGGGAGACTAACAGTTCCCATGAACCGAAAAGAACATGACGCCAATGAAAACTTGGCTGATTTTGCAACTGCAGCACAGAGTAGCTTCTTCCTGTGGGTGTAGATTACACAGTTACTACTGGGTATTACTCGCGTGACAGCATTGCTTGCAGTAAAATACACTCAGTTTGTAAGCTATGACTAAAACAGTTTATGGAGCCAGTGCTAAAACATTACTCATGCAAGGACTCACATTTAAGTCAATGAGATTACTCATGTTGCTAGTTGCTGACAGAGATCTTGCCAAGCTATTCCACCACATTATAAATGTGTGTAAATGAGCCTGTTAGTCAGCTGGATAACTTCAGAAAATAATTTTTAACTTCATACTACATTAGTATTTGAACTCCCTAACCACAGCCGAGGTCCCGTTATGTTCTGCAAACATCAACTAACAGGCAGTCCCTGTCCTAAAATTCATCAACCCATACAGACAAATAAGGGAAAGCGACTTGCCTTCAGTCACATCACATGTCATCAGCAACGCCAGGAATAGAACGGGGATCTCCAGTCAGATCCCTAGCAGCAGCTCCCTGCCATTGTAATACTCAACATCTCATCCCTGTACTGGATATAGAGCATTTATGAATGTGACCTCCAAACTTCCCACAGCTCTTCTGCTGACTGATGGATCTCTGCATTCATTAGTTCTATAAATGCACAGGGAATACACAGAAGTACCATTTTCACCTCACACGCATCACCGCAAGCCGGTGCATTCCCTCATCCAGCTCATCTGCGCATTATTCTGCAGTCAGAGAAATAACCAGAACCACGAGGAAAAGGAAACTAATCTAATCACAGATTTTCTGACAGCTAATCTAAAGCACTTGAAAATCTGCATCCCAAGCAAAACTCGTTATTTGTATTTGGTGAAATTCAGTGTGGAGTCTACCAGACTAGGCATCACCTTTCAGGTCTGCATTCCATTTAATAAACGTTATAAAAGTGCCTAGAATATCCAGTATCGTTATCACAGTATTTTCTTCCTTTCTTTATTCTGCGCTGCTCTCAGCATCTTTGGGACTTCATAGAGAACAAAAACAGTGTGCTTGGCTGTAAAACAGCAGCCTGAAACAATTTCTTCCTAATAGGAAGACGCATCCCCTTTGAATTATTCTCCATTTGAAGTTTCACCGCATAACAATAAAAAAACCTGCCTCACTGAAACTAGGCCCCAATATACTGAGAAAGTCCCAAAGAAAAGACTCTGGGTAATGCTGTCTCCTGGCTAAAGCAGGAGCAGCAGATATGGATACAGCTTCGTGCACTTCTCTCCCCATTTCTCTCTCCTCCAAACATCTTTGTCTTTCACTTCCTACTCTTTACCTCCCCATCCTGAGCTGCCCTTTGTCTCTTCCCCTTCCTAACTCCAGGCACTCTTTGTTGGCAATGGCTCTGTCCTCCTTCTGCCCACGGAAGAGGACGCATCTGTACAGAGGCAGATTGTAAACTAGGTCAGCTTATGTGGCACATTTAAAAAAAAAAAAGAGCAGAAATAAGAGCCTTTTTGTATAATAACAAGGTCTCCCATAAGCATGTGGCCCAGTTGTCAGAGGTGTTGAGTGTCTGCGGTTCCCTCTGACTTCAGCGGCACCAGTCCTCTCGTCCACAGGCTACGCATATAGAAAAACATCTTCCGTTCTGCAGCCCCCTACAAGCAGAAGCACAGATGGGCTATCACACTTCCTTGAGCTTTGCCAAGGCTGTCACACTAATCTTAGGATCTGCTGTTGTCGTTTTTTCCTACAAGTTCAGCAGAGCCTTGGGAGGTTCGTTGGTCAGTTGTTGGAGGAGGAATGTGGTAATACTGGGAGTGGCATATCCTTTTTCAGTTCACAGGGCACATAAGGCAGGCCTAAAAGTGAATGACAGGTGAGGAACTGTCATTTGAGAGTTAAAAATAACTAGTCTTTTAAGACAAATACTGGGTTAATGCAGCTGATCTTTATACTTTTCCTACTTTCCGAGTTTTTAGGACAGGACAATACTCACTAATCTTGCAGTTCATTATTTAGGTAAAGCTATTTTAACTTCACGGTAAAAATTAGGAGAGGCTGCACTCTGGCAAAGATTAATTCCTTCTTCCCCCTCCCTGAAGCACTCTGTAATGCTGTAAAAAGACCATTAAAAAAACACATCTTTAAATAAAACTTTAAGACATGATTTTCTTCTGTTGCAACTGTTGGAAATGCAAATTAGAAGCAATAGGAAAAACTCATTAAAACATACAAGGTGAAATTGCATTTTATTTCCTCTGTGGTGTATTAGTTATGTGCTACCCGATTAATACCAAGTAAATGCATCCCTGTCATAAGAAAAAAAAAAAAAAAGGCCAAACCCAAAATTCAAACAGTATCAGTGTCATTTGTGATACTGCTTTATCTAGTGGAACAAAATCTCTGCTGCAGTCACGCCGTTCAGTCCAATTCTGTAAGCAGCAGAGGAGCAGAAGATAGCTATCGGAACAGAAGGGCAGAGGGGTGGGAAGCCAGGAAGAGGAGCCCTGAAGTCCCCCCCTTGGCAGTGTAACATCTTTGGTTGATATGAGTATCACAGATTTTTCTCTACAGTGCAGTATTACTAATCTCCAAAACTTGAGGCCTTCAAAAAAGCATGAGACTGGACTATGCTTACTTTAATTATGTTTCTGAGGCCCAAAGGGGACCCTTCTGCATGGTTCTGAAATGTTCTGCAATTAAAAAAGACTAATTGATTTTCCTCCCTCCCTTCCTCATGATAACTGGTTTATTTTGTTTCTAGCACCTGAAGTCTCTAAAAACACAACAAACATGGTCAGACCTGTGAAATCCAGTAAGGATGCAACCCCCGTGCTGCTCTCCATCTCTCTCTCCCCTCCACAGCCCCACATTGCCTTTCAGATGGCATACCTACTGTGGGAATACAGACTCAGTGAGTGGGGAGGGCTGGTGGGTGTGAGCAGTGATGCTCGTCCAGGCACAGTTGTTTCAGTGAGATGTTGGAGGTGCAGCTTTGCTGTGCTCTCTGCAAATAGTCTGGACAGAGCTGTACTGAGGTTCCAGCCCATGCCTAGAACCTAGACGGGCAAAGAGTCCTGTCTTTGGGCAGGTAACTGAATTGCAGACATTCCTGGGAACATTCTTGGGTGGTGCTGCTGAAATACCCCTGCTCGGAGCTCGTCTTCCTCCTTCCCATGCCAGATGCTAGTGGGAAGTAAAAAGTATGCATTAAAAAAGGCCATCCAGAGAATTTACAGAAAAGTATGAAAGAGAGAAACAGATGGCTTCAGATAGGCAGAACAGGAAATAGTTCTCTGGGTCAAAGACCTTGGTGGGGTTTTGTCTCTACCACACTCTTAGGTGCCTTCAGACACGTAAGTTTGCAACGAAGGGTCGTGGCCACATAGAGTTAATTAGTAAGATAGCTTCTTACTTACATTAACAGCACCAGCTTACAGGTCTGCAGTTGTGCGAGTATGTGTCTGAGTCTTTAAACCGTTGCCTTTTCTTCTAAGTATTTTTCACTGCCACTGCATTCAGGTAGCAATGTGCCTGTGTGTGAGCATCTGCACCCTTGAGCTCTCACCTGAGGATGCAGCAGCTGAATTACCAACAGCAGCATGAAACCTCCCATTTAAAATGTTGTCACCTGAAGAGCGGAGGTGGGCAAATGTGACACTAAATTTCAGTACAGACACTGGGGAACGAGAGGTGTGCAAACCCCATGCCTGTACTTTGCAAATACCGAGATGCTAATTGGGTTAGAACTAAAGGACACCTGGATTAATGCAATCTATCCGAGAAGAGTCAACAGTGCTTCTGTAAATTCCTGCCTTAAACAAACCTCTCGGAGGTCTCTGAAAGGGTCAACAGAAATGTGGATAAGGCTGAACTAATTTCCCTATCTGACTGGATTTCTAAAAGCCTCTGACAAAGGCTTTTAAGGAGTCTAAGCAGTGATAGCAACAAGAGGGAAACCCCTGGTATAGCTCAGTAGTTGCTTAGAAGATAAAATGCAAAGTACAGGAATCAATGGCCAGCTCTCACAATGGAGGGAGGTGCTGGATGGTGTGGGGTTCTGCAAGGGTCAGTGCTGGGATGTGTGCTGTTCAGTGTGCTCGTATTTTACCTGAGAATGGAGTGAAATAGCAAAGTTCATCAGACATATTAATTTACGCAAGCCAGTAATAATAAGAAAGACCATGAAGAACTATGCAAGGACATTATGGGGCTGAATGGGCAATATGAGAAATCCAGTGTAGGTAAATGTGAAATGATGCACACAGAGAAATAATCATGTAAAACTGTGAGCTCTGAGCTGGCCCTCACGGGAGTAAAATCTCAGGGTTACAACAGACAGTTCCATGGACACATCAGTTCTGTGCTCAAAAATTCCTCATAAAATATGGACATGAACCAGCAGCATGCGCTGGCAGCCCAGAAGGCCAACCGTATCCTGGGCTGTATCCAGAGAAGTGTGGCCAGCAGGTCGAGGGAGGGGATTCTGCCCCTCTACTCTGCTCTTGTGAGACCCCACCTGGAGTGCTGCGTCCAGCTGTGGAGCCCTCAACATCAGAAGGATATAGACTGGTTGGAGGGAGCCCAGAGGAGGCCACGAAGATGCTCAGAGGGCTGGAGCACCTCTGCTATGGGGACAGGCTGAGGGAGTGGGGCTTCTTCAGCCTGGAGAAGAGAAGGCTCCGGGGAGACCTTATAGCCCCTTCCAGTACCTGAAGGGGCTACAAGGAAGCTGGGGGGGACTTTTTACAAGGGTCTGTAGTGACAGGACAAGGGGTAACGGGTTTAAATTGAAAGTGAGGAGGTTTAGATTAGATATCAGGAAGAAGTTCTTCCTGGAGAGGGTGGTGAGGCACTGGCACAGGTTGCCCAGAGAAGCTGTGGATGCCCCCTCCCTGGAAGTGTTCAAGGCCAGGCTGGATGAGGCTTTGAGGAACCTGGTCTAGTGGAAGGTGTCCCTGCCCATGGCAGGGGGGTTGGAACTAGATGGTCTTTAAGGTCCCTTCCAACCCAAACCATTCTATGATTCTATATTGTTGAGAAAAACATAATTGTATTATGTTTTTCATGATTCACTGTATGAATCCATGGTTTGTCTACATCTTAAATATTGTGCAATTCTTCATCTCAGAAAGGATCTCTTAGATCTGGACAATGTTCATGAGGGCAGCAAAGACGCTAAGAGGTATAGAACAGTGTATGCACAAAGGGCCGCATGAGCAGCCCACAACCCTTCAGCCAGGAGAAGCAATGATGCAAAAGGATTACAGGGGAGGTCTGCAAACCTCTGAGGTCTGCAAACCATGAGGAGCTCAGAGGGTCAGGAGCTGTTCTTCATCTCCAGCACTGGTGCCGAGGGGATAATGAAGTTCGTACTGAAACCAAAAATAAAAGGCAGAGGTTCTTCACGGGAGCGGTGGCAGACCAACGAAAATCCTTGCCAGAGCCTACTGTGAGGCAAGCGCAGCTGGGTTGAAGGGGACAT
>NW_010264656.1:0-9817 GCF_000690775.1 Eurypyga helias
TTCTATGATTCTATGATTTTGTAATATAATGCTTTTATATGGGATGGCTATTAAAAGCACCAAATTCAGAACAATAGTTTGCCATTAAAGCTAATCTTCTGATCGAGGGTCAATGCTGACTGCATTTCTGTCTGGATTTTAGCTAGGAGTTTGTTGGCAGTTTAACTGCCTCGGAATAAAAATCCTTATTATTTCATGGAATTATCTTGAATTTTGCTGGAAACAATGGGGGTGTTAGCCTTCATCAAAGCTCTTTTTTTTTTTTTAAGTACATATTTGAATTCTTGCTCTCAGGCCTGTACTTGCAAATGAGTAATAGAAAAAGAGTCACACTAGTTCTGGCACCCCTGTGGCACAAAGTGGCATGCAAACTGAATTTACAGGCTTCTGAGAAGGATGCCTTATAAATGGAAATTTCCAGAAGCAATTCTTCATTCTGGATTAGTCTTCTCACTGTCAGCCACATCTCACTGAGAGGACTCTACACCATGCTCTTCCCCACCCCTCACAGAATGAGAAATATGTCTCTTGTTCATAGGGCAGCTCCCTGGGTCAGCAAACTATGTGGTCTGACTCTCTGGCTCTCAGGCACAGGCAGATTTTTGCATGTAGTCTGTAAGGTCAGGACCTTGATCCACCCATGCATTACACAGACAAAGTTACTTGCCCACCTTGTCACAAACTTCTGCAAACTTCAGCTAGACCAAAACTTAGGTAAGGGGCCAGCATCTTTCTCTCTTAAACATTAAAACTTCCATACGTCCTATTTCCCTAAGTCCACGTGGGCACTTCTGCACCTCAGCAGAAGGCATCATAATTCTGAGCTTAAACTTAAGGGGTTTAGAGGGAATCTGACCACATCCTCATGTGCACACCCATATTTTAAAAACTGCAGTTAAAATTTTTTACAATGAAGAAAGCTTCTAGCTTATTTAATGTTGGGTGTGCTTCAAACTCTAATGCAAAGGCTATTCTTACGTCTAATTCGAATACTGTTTGATGTGATGGTGTTAAATGAAATATATTATATTTCACTATGGATTCACTCTCCTATACTTTCATTTTTTTTTCTTGTTTGTCTCCTTGAACAGTTCTTTCAGAGCTGCTCTTTGCCTTTGCTTCACAAATACAGAATTTTGCAGTTCACCTTTCCTAGAAATCAGGAGAAAGTCTTCATGAAGTTTTTTAACAGAAAAATCTTGGCCCTTCATTGAGTCAATGCCATTTCGCACATGAAAATACGCAAGTGGCATAAAGACTTCTTGGAATTTAAGAAAATAGATACTTACAAAGATAGTTCTTGGCTGTAAGCGGAAGAAGGATGATTATTGCTCTGTTGCCAAGTTAGCAGTCAGACTCACTTCCCAGCTGTACTCATACTGTTGTCTATATTTTTTTCCTCTCAGATCAATATTGGTGTTCCCGTATGTTTTCTACTTAGCTACGTGGGGCAGCTCCCACACAGCAAGAGCAGCCTTTACCTGTGGAGTTTAACAAAGAAGCTGGAGTATAAAATAATAGCAATATGATGAAGTAGTTCAGATAACCATCAAGTATCCCTAGGAGGCAATTAATAAATACAATTGGGGGTGGAGGGCAGGATGGGAACAATTACAGAACCTAGCACATACAAAGTACTAGGATCTACTTCAATGTAAGTATTTATTAATTTTTGTGCTGTCTCTTTGTATTGTTTCTCTGCTTTACATATAATCCCACTAACACCAGAGCAGCTATTTAAAAATAATAGCTTCATTCAACACAAGGAAAAGTAACAAAACTGACTCAGTATACTTAATTATAGTCTACCATACTGTTATGCAATTGCCAAGAGCTAAACATTATTAAATACTGAAATGTATTTACTAGTGACAAATATGATACATCAGTTTTAAGGGACTGCATATTTGAGGGGTGTGGCAATAGGACACACACCCCACCAGTTTAAAGATCACTGGTTCAAGTGTGGACAAGGACAGTCATGGGACCAGAGGTCCTATGTGTATATTCCTGTGAAAATATTTTATCAGTACATTGTTTATAGAGATGTCACAAAAGCTCTAAATCATTGAAATTCAGCCAAGACTGGCTAAAAACACATGGCATTTTGGTTTCTTGTTCTGAGAAAAGACTATAAAATACTCAGAGGGGGTAAAAGCTCACAAAATGAATTTTTATAATGCTGGCAATATGCTTTCATGGAGAAAAGGGAGGAACTATTTTCCACTAATTGAAATGCTATTACTCATAAGCAGTATGTAGGACAGAGTTGATTTAAAAAATATCATGGTCCTTCAGTGCCTTAGGAGCTAATGATTCATGTGAAGCTTACTTATTAAGGGAAAGAACTCTATAGAAATCAGTGACATTATACCTCTTACACCAGGTCTGATTTCAGTACGTACTTCCTTCTTTTAATAAGTAAATGTGCTGCTTGATTGATACTACAGCCATTAAAAAACATGAACGAGAACATTAAGAAAGTTAAAGGATATTTTTTGAAACAGAGTACTTTTGTCTTTACCTCTGTAATTGGGCCTCTACACTTATAATTTCTACTGAATTAGTCTAAGACTTAAGGCACAATTTTGTCCCCAGAAAATGTGGACATTAGGCAGGTTTTCTTATCAAAGTTTTTATCTGAAGGCTTATAACAAAATATGTTTCCAAAAGAACAGTTTACTAGCAATATCATAGACAGGAACACTTCAACAGTTTTCTTATAGTACATTTATTTGGTCAGATGCTAAGTGAACTAGAAAAGTCCTCTGAAATATATTCGTATTTGTGGAAGGGTAAGAAACATCTTCTGAGAAATGCTGTTGTGGTTATGAAATAGTATTTCATCAGAAGATGCTGAAATACTTTCAGAGGTTGAACTATAACTAGTTTTTTGTTTTGGTTTGGTTTTTTTAATCCACTCCAAGATAGGCAAGGTAAAATAAATTTGTATAAATATTATATTTGAATACAACATAATAGCAACATTAAAGTGGAAATTCTTGTGGCCCAAAAAAAGGCAAGATGCTCCAAGTCAGATTTCTTATTGTAAGCATGATGGTGTCCCTCATCACTTCTGAAGTTTGTGACTCTTTTCATTACTTATAATTGCCTAATATACACACTGAGTGAAGTCTCATAACTTACTGGTTGACAAGGAAAAAAAGGGTGTTCCTTCTTATCCTGTAACTTGCTGAACAATGTGTCAAAAGCCTTTTAAGTATGCTGGAGCAAAGCTGGAAAAAAGTATCCTCACATAAGAATAGCTTTGAATTCTTCAGGCTGAACCTTTTGCCAGGGGAGTACTCTAGTGACTGAAACGGGTTGATATGCTGGAAAAAAAGGAGTGAAATTCCCCTCTTTTTCTCTCCTCTCTATTCCTTCAATGCACTTAAGGGATTCTATCTTGCTCAACTGTCAAAAGAAAAGCCTAATGCCCTGGGCTGTGGGTGTAAGTGCTTCCTGTGAGAAACATCACACACAGTCCTAAGCCTAAGCGATGGACTGAGATAGAAATTAAGATGTTCCTGAAATTTCCCTAAATCCTAGTTCAGGAGGCTTTGTTTTCTATCCAGGGCTCTCAAGGGCCCTCACCCTTCACATTCATTGCACCAGTAGCCTGAATGAGTAACATGAAACTACACATTCACCATGGAATACAAGGTACATGTGCATAAAAACAAGGGTCATAAAATGTCATAAATCCCTGCATAGAACAGGTCTTCAGCACATGGCTGCACCATATCCCTGCCCAAGTCAACAGGGGATCAAACTGCACTACAAGGAAAGCTTTGGTTTTACTTGAAGTGGGGGAAAGCGTAACTAAATATATTGGAACAATTTTTTAACCCAGAAGGCTCTTTAAATCATTTTCTTCCCACATTCTTCAAAAATCCCTATAACTGTGGCCTTCATCTTAACACCAAAAACGACATTGCACAGAACTAAGATTAGTCTTGTCATAGTGAAAAATAACCATCTGGCAGTCCTGGTACAGTGCAACAGTGTACTACTTTGAAAAGAAACAGCGCATTTTAATTATGAACAATTAGTCTCATATGTAATATTGTTACTGTGTTTAAAAAGAACTTTATTTGTTGTCACTTTCCATAGCAGAATCAGTGACATTTTTCTATAAGAAGATGGGTGGTGACAAAATTGGAGAGGTATATATAAGAAAGTTTAAATTTTGTCCCTCTGTTCAAAAGTTTCCTTGCCTGCAGAAAATTACAAAAGATACCTAGTATCTGCCAGAAATTCAATCTCAGGTGTCAGCTTTCTGCCTCAGAGCAGTATTTCCATTTACTACTCCCCTTCTGAATATGTGATGAAGCAGGGCCAGCACTGCTGCTCACGTGACCCTGATAGGCTGACATAGAAACAGAAATGAAAATTACGATGTTCAGTTTCCCGCTCATTGCCTGAATGCCCTTATAATGATGCTATTCAGAATGAATGTTTACTATTGAAAGTGTCTGTTAGCTCTGTATGTCTTGCAGAAGACTACCATCCCAATTTTTCTAATGTAAAGTGGCTTTCAGAAGTTGTTTTAAACCCTGAAGAAGCAGGATTAAAATTAGGAAACTACTTCCCATCTCTAAGTTGACTCAAATCAAAACTAAACAAAAAAGGTCTCCTTAACAGTCTTAAAGTTATTCTTGTGTGCCAAACAATGCAAGAGCACACCTCTGCCAATAAAAAGGAATGATAGAATAATTTAGGATATTATTCATCAGATAGTGTATTATTCATCAGATGTTTGACTGTATAGGTCTCGAACTTCGGATACAGCATCTGCTACAGTAAAATCTGGTGTTAAAAAGCAATGACCTTGCGTTGGGCAGAGCTTTAGTCTCCATACAGTAGCCAACCAACTTTGTAAAATCAGCAAAAGGCAAAGTCAGAACAGACATAAGAATCATTCAGAGACTCTTTCATTCTGCTACTTTTTCCCATCCAGAAATAATTCCACTCCTTCATAAAGCTTTTTCAAGACAATCTTCTAATTACATGATGATTACACATGTGTACATTTTGCCACTGGAGTTTTTAATATTGCTTCATCTGTACATTGTGTTGTCAATTCATAGAATCACAGAATGGTTTGGGTTGGAAGGGGCCTTAAAGATCATCTAGTTCCAACCCCCCTGCCATGGGCAGGGGCCCCTTCCACTAGACCAGGTTGCTCAAAGCCTCATCCACCCTGGCTTCACTTCCAGGGATGGGGCATCCACAGCTTCTCTGGGCAACCTGTTCCAGTGCCTCACCACCCTCCCCATGAAGAACTTCTTCCTGATACCTAATCTAAATCAGCCAGCTTTCAATTTAAACCCCGTTACCCCTGTCCTGTCACTACAGACCCTTGTAAAAATCCCCCGTCCATGTTTCTTGTGGGCTCTTTAATTCTTTAATGCAATTAAGGAACTTACCCAGCATTTATTCATTACGTAGGTTTCAGAGTTGTCCATGACAGCAGGATGCAGAACTTTGGCACACATTTGTTTTGTGCAGTTCATGGAAAGACACTTGAGGAGAGCCCACCTTTCCATTTTCTTTTCCTGCACTGCGTCTTTCACAATGACTCAGTCTGGAAAGAAGGTGGATCAGACCTTGTTTTTATGTTAAAAAAGAAAGAAAACATCTTCTTGGAGGGATGAATGTAAAGTCTAATTTCATATTGTGAGTCTCTGAGGCAGTGCCTTTTTTTTTTCTTTGTGTTGTGTGTATCACAAATGGTTCCCAAGCCTCACCTGTGGTTACTAAAATCAGGAGGCATTACTGATTTTCAGTGAAAGGCACATAGAAACACAATCATATGAGCATAGATTTTGCATCATAAAATGTCTATCATACATGTAAGAATGCAATTTTTACAGCATTAAACAACTCCTATTTTTAGAATACAACAGGAGAAGCCAATAATGCAATAACACAGTAATGCCTAAAAAAATTTCATAACATTTGAGAATTGAAATATGAATAATTCCGGTATAAATTAATATAGGCAATTGCAAACCCATGAAAAATGGGCTCCATGTAATGGAAATGGCAAATGTGATGCTCTAGTAATTATCTCCAAACAGAAGCCAAAATTGAGTTGCAATATTAAAAGTATTTTAAATAATATAATTAGGGAAAAAATATTTAAGCTAAATACAAGACTCATATGGAATTTTTTAGTTATTAGATTTGTATTCTAAATTGAATCATCTTCCAGTCTCAAAGACTTCCTTTTGCTTTAAGTAAATTGAACTTACTTTAAGAATCAATCAAAACCCAATTGTAATATAGCATAATGAAGTCCCGTACTATAAAAGTGATACCCAGATGGAAAGATGCATGTGGGTAGTTTTTTTTTTTTTGTATAACTTTTAAATACCGAGTTCTCAAGGCAGAGAGTTTAATCTTACAATTCATGCAAGGATATTTTTATGATGTGGCACATGTGGAAGCAGGGAACTGGACTCAGTGATCTAGGCAGTCCCTTTCTGTCATATTCACCTACCAACCTTTCTCATCCCCTTTAGCACCAGCAAAAGTTTCCTCTCACCCCCATTTCACCTCCGTTCCCTCTCCCTCTCCTTCTCCCTTTCTCCTTCCCTCTCCTCTCTTTGCGGTATATTGGCACAGCTGTTTTAGTGGTGGAGAGCATAGTCAGAGAATAAATGTGTCCTTATTCTTTTGTTCTGGCAATCTGGTTAGTGGTCTGCCAGACATTCATACTTCAGGGAAATGTCATTAGCCACCTGCTTTTACACACTCTAGAATATATATCCATATCTATATTTTTCAGGCGTAAAAGGTAACATAGATACAAAGAATATAAACAGAGAGGTGTTATTATTAATAAAATGCTTTGATCAGTAGGAAAGTTAATTCACTTTCTATGAAGGCAGGCTTTTCAAAACACAGCGTTTACTCATAGAAGTGGATTACTGGAAATGAGAGACAGGTAATTGTTTCTTTCTGTGGTAAACATGAATTACTACTTTGTTTCCCAAAGAGTTTCACACGCCCTCTAAAAGCTGAACAGCATGTAAGGTGAAATCCAGGACTGGAAAGATAGAAAAGTTGGTTGATTTTAAGCTTAGTGGAGAAGACAAAAAGACAGCAGAGCCATGTGTTGGCATCAGACGTGCACGATGCGGGAACATTAGTCATGTAAACAGGAGAAACTGAGAGGATTAATAAGATAAATTATACTCTAGTTATCACTACCTGAAAAATCTGAAAGAAAATATTCTATTTAAACAGCACATTACACGTTCCGCAAACAAAGGATGAAAGGTGATAATCTAGCTAATACAACAGATAAATTACTGGTGAGACAGGAATGGAGTCCATGGTCCTGGTTTTGCAGTGACATACATCTACTTGTTTGACTACTGGTGGATATTTCTCTTTTAAGTAAAACACAACCAATTCCCTTGAATTAACCAAGAATTTGGATCATAATTTTCAGGCATTAAACACCTGAGGAAGCTATTTTGCAATTTAAACTCACCATGATATGATTTATTAATTGTTGAAATAAGTTGAACCAACCTATCAGAAATTTGTACTTGCTTTCTTATCAATCAAACCAGCGCTGATAGATAATATGGAGTGTGTTAACATTAGTCCATCATATGTACAATTAAAGTTTTATCTTTTTCATCTAAATAGTTTATCTGTCAATGTTTTATAACTATCTTACTTGTACTCTATCTGCTTTAAACTATTGAAAGCCTGATTCCTCATCACTTACTTAATACAATATTTTGTCATTAACTCTGGCAGGCATGGGATTAATCCATACAGGAAGATGAATGTTTTTTTTTCTGTAGAGATCCCTACAAATGGAGACTCTGAGAGATAAAATTCCACCGGAAGCCTTTTGCAGAGATTTTGTTAATCATGGACTGAGATCAATCAGTGTTGAATAGAACATGATTTTTTTTTCTCACCTTTTTCTGTGTGTTTCAGGAAGTATTTTGTGGAATATTTTGGCACAATGCATGCAACACACTTTTGTTTCAAGGGAAAGATGCACCTTAAGCTCCATAGATCAAGGAAGTTTAGCCACAAAATGGAAGTTCTGCTTTTCACCTAGCTTGAACTTCTTCATAACATTTTGCCCCACCCAGTAGTAAAGTTGGACTACCTGTCTGCCTGGTATCCACTCAGCCTTAAAACAGAGGCAACGTGTTCTCACAAAATTTCTTTTCATTTTGCAGGATCAGCATTTTGAGATGAAATACTGTTCCACTGGAAATTTTCTAGTGAGCTGTAAAGGCAGTAGTTCAAATCTCACAGATCTACCACAAGAAAAAAAGGCTATTTGTCTGATGGGCATGTGCCTGAGCACAGGCTCTGTAGCTTTATGCTGATCCTAAATATTCCCTAGAAGTATGAGCAGCTTCTCCATTGCTTTTTATTTTGATGTTGGACCATAAATTTTCTGTTGCATTTCTACTTTTTGAGGCCTGCCCACACAGTCTGTCTTTGCTTCTCGCTTGCCTTCTCTGCACAAACCCTCCTAAGTCTTCTTAAGGGGGTGCGTCCATCTAACAGGCAAGGCCTACAGAAGTGGAAGCCATGTGACCCACCTTGCCCAGGCAGCAACCAAATATCTGTGGATTTTAGGAATGCATTTTATTTTGCATAGCTTACTTCCTTGACAGTCATTGCCTTGAAATTCTTACAGGTGTCTGCCTCTTAAGCGGCTGAGATGGGGAAGTACGCTTACTCAATAGTCCTGCAGACTGAGATCTGCAGAAGTAGGATCCTTCATAGGAGCCCCCAGATGTTGTTTGGGTTCTTAGTGGGTGAATAGTTTTACAGCATTTTTTATGGTTTTCTGGAATCCTATACATATTAGTTCTTTACAGGCAAAATCAACTGTAACAAAAAAAGACATAACACTATGGTAAAGTCCCTTCTCCAGGGATTCGAGTCTAGAGAATCTATCAGTATGGCAGAAGATACATCTGGTGACATGTTGGAACAAATGTGTGTTTTCCACTTGCCAAAGTTATAAAATCACCTTTACATTTATAAAGAGCCCCAAAGACGTTCTCTAAGTCAGACTGAATAAAGCATGCTACAAAAAATCCATGGTATCCTATCTCATAAAACCTTACTTTACTTTCTTTTGTTGCTTCTTAATGCGTCACTCCTCCCCTATGAAGAAAAAAAAAAAACAAAAAAACAAAAAAACCCAACAACCAAAAAAGCAGACCAAAAAAAAAAAAAAACAACCAACCAAGCAAAAAAAATCAAAACCAAAAACCACACAAACAACTCCCAAACCTTTTTTTAAGTCTAAGGCAAGTGGGTCTTCTTTTCAACTGGAAACCTTGAACAGTGGCAACAAATCCTTCAAGGATATATGCAAAATATGCAAGTAACCTATTTCCAAACAAAACATTTATTTTCAGAAGACTGAGCCCATGAAAGTTTATAGATCTTTCAGCAGTTAATTCCTTTCTCAGGCTACTGCACACCAAAAATTTGACTTTTCAATTCTAATAAGTCCTTCTTGGGTATTTTTTTATATTGGTGTATAGCAATGATGCTTGCATGCAACAAACAGCAGGTGACTCAAAGGAACATCAAAATTTCTGAAAAGTTTACCAGATCATTTTGATAAAAAAAAATATTTTCCTTTAGGAAAACTGATATTTTTAAATATACATTTTAAATTGTAAGTGCTTTTAAGCCCATAGTATGCAAATCTGCTGACAGGTATAGAATCATAGAATCATAGAATCATAGAATGGTTTGGGTTGGAAAGGACCTTAAAGAACATCCAGTTCCAACCACCCTGCCCACGGCC
>NW_010264656.1:9925-17216 GCF_000690775.1 Eurypyga helias
TCCATGAAGAATTTCTTCCTGATATCCAATCTAAACCTCCCCACTTTCAATTTAAACCCATTACCCCTTGTCCTGTCACTACAGTCCCTTGCAAAAAGTCCCCCTCGAGCTTCCCTATAGGCCCCTTTCAGGAAGGGGCACTGGAAGGTGCTATAAGGTCTCCCCGGAGCCTTCTCTTCTCCAGGCTGAACAAGCCCAACTCTCTCAGCCTGTCCCCATAGCAGAGGTGCTCCAGCCCTCTGAGCATCTTCGTGGCCTCCTCTGGACTCTTTCCAACTGGTCTATATCCTTCTGATGTTGAGGGCTCCACAGCTGGACGCAGCACTCCATTACACACTCCAGTACACTGCTGGATGCAGTATAGTGGAAATATGCTATAAAAAGCATATGAAAAACCATTATATTACTAGATGCAGAAATTCAATGTCTTTTCTTTCAAGCAATTTGGATGCAGCAGCATTTCTATGACAAGCCATTGTGGTGGGTTTTGGTTTGGTTTGTTTTTTTTAATAAAAAGAACTGAAAGAGTTGATTTCTGAATGACAAGCAAGTAAATTTAAGGCAAGTAATAGCAACAGTATGCCAGGAAGTGCAGTCAAGGTCATTGAATATTGAAAGCTGTGACCATTTGTTGATTGATCTACTAATTTTACCTGAGAGTACTATGAAAATGTAGGTCTCAGTCCTGTAGAAATATAATCCATGCTTGACAGGTATTCTTTCCCACCAGAAAGAGTCACATTTTCCTGGGGACAGACAAGCTCCTCACTAAGCTGGATTTCAGATGCGAGAATCTAAGTGAAGAAATACAGCTGGTAGAGTTTTGAAACAGTGTCTTGGTAGATAGACATTTGTAGAACTGAAAGATAATTGAGTGTGACTTCTACCACATACCAGAAACTCACAGCCACTAAGTTTCTTTCTTACTTATGCAAGGCTTATCATTTCCTACTAAGCTTCATTCACAGGTTTAAGAAACCTGAGTCAAATCTAGTAAAACAGATAGTATGGGAAGAAAAGAAAAAAATCCAGAAGTTCCTTTTGTTAATAATGCAGGACTTGAATAACAGCATAAAGAGAATTACACGTACATTAAATGAGCTTTATTATTTCAAACATACATATAAACATGTAGAAATGCCCATGACTTGTTGTTTATGAGAAAGTTCAACATGCATGTGATTTAAAACATAGATCAACTGATTTTTTCATGCTTTCCATAATTTTCATAATACATGTATATTTAAAAGAGAGGTTTTTAATATACATAAATCAAACCACACATTCTGTATAGAAATGTCTGCTTATAGTCCCCAAATCACTATGACTTCCCACAAAAGATTGTTTTGAAGTTCTTTTTGGCTAAAGATTGGTAAAAACCCCACCAGAAAGAAAACATGGTTTAAGACCACACATCTTCAATGTATCATGGGGTTTCCCACATGAAATCTATGTGTCTGCTGATGTGGCTCCTTCTCTTTGCAGTTACTGCAGCTCTATTAGATCTAGATGTTTATGAGCACAAAGCCGTCATCCATGATGCCTGGAGTTCTTTCTTCTCATATTGGCTTTCTTGCTGTATGTCTGGGTACATCCGCCACCTTTTATTATTTCTTCAGTTAGATCTTTTTTCTATCTTGAATTTCTGTCTAAAATCTCAAGGCAAATATTTGATGAAAACAACCAAACAAATAAAAAACAAAAGGAAAAGAAGTGTGGTGTCTTTGTGACCATACCTGACTATGCACCTAAAATTTTTGAAGACGTAGAAGAAAATTGTGGCAGTACAGAAGGACCTGCACAGGACCTTTCCACATCAGGAAGCGCTGCTATGCAGTTACCAAGTCCAAATAACTGGTAATAGCAACCTCTGTGACACAAGGAGAAGGAAACCCAGGCAGTGTTCCTTGGGAAGGAATGTAGACCTTACCCTGTTTTGAAAAAGCAAGTGTCTCCTCTTGCTTGTGCACCTACTGTCTATCCTGATATTCTGTGGAAAGATAAGGTCCACAAGGACTGCTGTTTCTCCTCTCTTGTGTTGGCAGGTTATTGTGTTGTGCCGGTGTCATTCCAATAAGTTTCATTGATCAGGAAAGTAGGGTTGCTATCAGCAACCTGTAAATGCTGAACAAAAATTTCAGTGTTTTGACTGCATATTTTTTTTTTTTGTCTTTTTTTTTTCCCCAGTGGAGGACTGAGTGTGCTCTTTGGAAATGTTTTTAGTACGTAACATTAGCACCCAGTCATGTCTTCAGTTCTTCAAGATTGTTTTGTGGTTATTTCAGCTAGTTCCCCATTGCAATGGGTTGAACTACCTCATCATTAGCCCACTAGATAAGTCAGTGTACTGCAAAACTCCACCCCATCACCAAAGTTTTTTTCTTGCAGAAAAGCTCCAAGGACTAGTTTCCACCAAACTACCCAGTACATGGTTGATAACGAGTTCTAAATGAGGTAGCATGGACACTGGAAATCATCTAGCTGTCACCACTAATTGCAAAGCAGATTCTGAATTGTGCCTCTTAACTCTATTTTAGCATGCTTCCTATTCCATTTTAAATCTTCTTTTCCACAGCTGCTATGAGCATAGACCCATGTATTTTTGTTTCTGCCTCTTAAAAGGGGGCAGAAATCTTTGTTTCTGTCCCTTAAAAGCTCACTTTTGATGATGTGAAAGAAAAACTTAAATATGCATTATTTATTTTTAGTGTTCCTAAACATATCCTCAGTTCCTACAAAACGGCACATAATCAGATAGGTGAAGCTAAAACCTAGGCACTTTGCAAAATACTCCAAAGCAGTTATTAAAAGATACTTTAAAAGAAGTCCTTACTTTTTTAGCCAACATTTTAAATATATTCTAGTAGCCAAAAATACAGCCCTAAATTTAAATTATATGTGATTTGGTTTTGGTAAAAAGAAAAATTAAAAGGAATAAAGTCCAGTCTTGCTTATGTGATTGTTTCCCTTTAATAACCTTCAACACCTACAGATGTTGTAACTAGAAACCTGGTACTTCATTTCTAAACTGTAGCCTTCTTCCTTTTGGACTGAAAGGAGCAGTATTTTAACACTTAGCTGTAGCTGGACCTGTAAGCCCTTACTGAAATGAAAATAATCACTAAACATATGACCAGCCCTATCCTCAGTGACAGAAACCCCTCAGTCCTTCAGATATCCATAGATAAAAGACTGGATTTTTAACAATCACAGAAATGACTGCACCTAACCTACTTGCAACAAAATGATTAATAACTCCCCTTGACTAAATCCTCTTTCTTAAATACCTCTGGCATATCAATATTCAGATGATTTAAGTAAAAAATATGTTTTAATTCATAACAGAACAGACTCTTTGATCTAGATTGATAAAAACACAATTTTGAATTAGAATATTTTTAATGTAATGAAAAAAATTATTTGCCTCTTTTTTTTTTCTAGCTTCACAGAAAAATTCTCTCTTCTCTTTAAAGTAAATGGTTTAGACATCAAGACAAACATTTTTCCAATATGGAATTACAAGACTGGTTAAAGCAGGGTTTCATAATTGCGGCTGTTTTTACCCTGAAACCTGTGGATGTTACTTGGCATGTTAAAAAAAAAAAAAAAAAAAAAAGCCATTTCATGGTGCTTTTGAGGGACCGAACCAACACAACTATATACATGAAGTACCGCAGGAATCTCCAAATTTACTGGCTCTAGTGTTCTTTCTTAAAACCAGAGGAATACACCACAGCGGAGGTTACTGGATTCCTCTAACTAACCACTGTCTCTTTCATTTGATTGTACAGCAGCCAGAAAGCAAAATATAACTTCTGAGCATGTCCTGTTGTAATGCTTTGCAGCCTTGCAAGACACCTCTTCCACCACCACCACCCACCACCCCCCTCAGCACCACCAGTGCAGCGGGAGTAATGCTAACAGGAAATGAGGGAAGGTGTGTGGAACAGAAAAAGTGTCACCTCAGAAAAGCATCATGCATTCTAAAAACAGTATGTGAGATTTTCAGATTAACAGAGGAAATGGAGACATATCACCATCCCATATGAACTTTCATATGTCATTCTGTGCTATACTAAGATCTCATTCTGGTACCGAGTGCAGCAGGCAATCACTTTGCTCTTACCCACTAGACCCGGTGTGAGCCACACGTAAGATATCTGCGTGGTCTCACAGTTTACCCTTTGTACGCAGACATGAGGTACATCTATTCTCATGCTCTCCTTTAACCAGATTCAAGGATGAAGATAAGTTCCCAGCTTGTTTTCTACCTACATATATTGCAAAACATGATGTCAGCCTCAACCTAATAATCTAAAGGACCAAGAATATAAACCAGCCAGAATATCCTTCAGGCAATCAAATAATTTTTATACGTTCTCTCCTGCATACATTGGCTACAAATCTAGTGGCTTTCCATCTCCACAACCATGAAATATCTTTTGATTAGTGCTGTATTTGCCCGTGTGAATATAGGAATCTGTGTGAGTGTGCACATGTGTGCATATGGAGGGAGAGAAAAAGTTGAATAACACATTCTCATATTTAAAAACATGGATGTTAAATTCCATCTGAATGGAGCATATTGCCTCAGAAAGGGACAGACTGGCTTGAAAGGAAAGTGCAACAATAAAACATAATAGTCTAAAGCACAATTTTAAATCAGTTAATATGGCGGCATTTTTACAGCTGAGTTTGCATTTAACAAAATCAGATTCTTTACTAAAAGGGAGGAATACACTTTGTCTGGTTTTTGTATAAAACCTTGGAGGGGGGGCAGGGGTGAAAGAAACAGGAACTCTTACACTGCAAGAAGAAAGTTTCACAATCTTTTATTATGTGATAAAAAGTTAAGATCTTTTGAACTCAATTACAGAATTATCTTAAGGAGTTTTTTTTCTTAAGCTATAAACAGATATTTATGATTTCATTTAAATTATTTTCCAAATACTGGTTTGGTGGTAAAAGCTACATTAATATGTCTGTTTTCACAGATATACACATTTGAAAACAGACGATCTAAATGAAGGTGGTATTCCTTCAGGCAGGCTGTTTGCATTTATCAAAATCACTCTTATACTTCCAGTGTGTTTTAACACTTCTTCAGGTGCCAGTTGCAGTTTGCCATTTATACTGAGGAACAGAAGGTATAAAATGGTGAAAGCAGAAGACAACAGCATTCCCCGGCACCTGATGCTGTAACAGGGACATTTTTAAGCATGCTGCATTCATTCTGAATTAATCGTTTGGAACGGGGATAGGAGAAAAAAAAGGGGAAAATAAGTGAGGTTACTTTGGTTTGATTTTCAATTAACCACAGCATGAAATGAGAGTTTAACACCTCTGCATCAGGTTCTTTCTTCCCATCCCTTCAGGTTCACTGAATATCCTGCCTGGGAATTGAACAGGTCAGTTGCTACCTCATGCTGTTGTGTATGTATGGGTACATGCACGGGTATTACCAATACGTATGTATGTATGTATGTATAAATAACTTCCCGATTTACTGATGAACATATCTCTCAATAAAACCAAGAAACACAAAATTATACCCTGTATTGTGCAAGCTTTTGTATCATACCCATCACTTTTACTATACAGACACTTGGGGCCCTAAATAG
The DNA here is from genome assembly GCF_000690775.1 of Eurypyga helias. Taxonomy (NCBI): domain Eukaryota; kingdom Metazoa; phylum Chordata; class Aves; order Eurypygiformes; family Eurypygidae; genus Eurypyga; species Eurypyga helias. The sequence continues at coordinate 15,547 of NW_010264656.1, forward strand.
TGTCTGTGAGTCTCCTTAGCTGATGTAAGATGGGTATAACATTTATGTATTTTCACATTATTTTATCTGTACAGGACGCTTATGAAAATTGTGTTTTTCTAGAAAACTTGGGACAGCGCAACATTCACTTTTTCACTAAAGCAACACTTTAGAAGTGATACATCTGATCCATGAGAGGCCAACTAACAGTCACACACTAGGTAGAAAATGGAGTTCAGTCACAGGCTTAAGGCAATACAGTGTATCTTCTATAAAAGAATAATCTTTCTGTCTTGGGCCAGATGCTAGTGGCCTAGCTTTTTATGTAATGGTCTTCCACTCATTAAGAAAATATCTAAATAGGCCCAAGGCTTCATGTAATGGCTTCTCAAATGTTTTCAGTGGAAAAAATAATAATCCAGCAAAGCAAATATCTAAATTAAACTTTGTTTTCCACTCTCTCACGCTTTTCAAATACTTATTATCGAGATAAAGATGTTCTTCGCTTTTACTGGATATTTATTGTGGAGTTTCAACTTCTTCCAATGATGCAACAATGTTCCGGGGGACTGCCAACATAATCATCTGATTGATTTGAAGACACCTATTTTTAAAGTCCCACTGCATTCCCATCAGAAGTAAAAAAAGTTGTGGAATTAAAAAAGAAAAAAAGGCAAAACAAAAACAACACAACACAAAAGAAGTGATAGAAGGCTATCTAGAGAAAGATGTATTTTTTCCGGAATCCAACAGCTGCTGATAAAATATCTTCCAGTACTGTACTCCAGACAAAGTATATTCTAGCACTTCTCTGTGCAAGTAACAAGTCACAGATGTCTTTTGCAGGCAAAAGAAGGCGGCATTCATTCAGGGCAGCAAAATTATGAAAGACCTTAAAATAAGAAAGGGTGGACAAAGCAGAATAAATATTCCCTACAGCAAAATGCCGCAGACTACACCCAGCAACATTTCTGCAGTTGCACAGGTTTCTTGAGAAGAAAGCTATGCTTCACAATTAGGCTAAGATAGGTGATTATGGCTGGTTGTTTTTATCTCTCCTTACTTTTCCCAAGCACGAAAACTCTCAGTGTACATTAGGACATTCAGTGTATTTTACTACACATCAGGTACCTGGGATGAAATCCTACTCCAGCTGAAGTGGATGGGACCTGTTGGATGCATAGCGCAAGATACCTACACGGTTGGTATTCCTATAGTTAGCCTGTACCTCATGTATTGAGAGTCTGTCATGCTTTGTAACCCAGGGGACCACATCACCTTGGTTTATGATAGTAAGCAAGGTAGGATCATGTGGGAGGCAGAGAAAAGGAGACAAGGTTTATGGCTGTGCTGCAATTGGCCAACAACATTTAAGGAAAACCGTTAGAAGACAACCATCCCAGTGCTATACCCCTGCTTCTATGCATGACCTGTTCCCCTCCTAGGACCTTCTGCGAGGTGTCTCACAGCTTGGGATAGAAGTAAGTTGGGAAACACGCTTCACATTCCTATTGTTTTCAAACACGGGCAAAATATGCCAGGCTTTGTTGAGCAATTTGCTTGTGGGAGTTTTGCTCAATTGAGGATTCAGAAGTTGTCTTGTGGTTTGGCTGCCTAGTTTGGAGACAACCAACCAATATTCAAAAATTATTTAAAAACATGTGTGACCTTGTCTGCACCATCTGGCCAGT
>NW_010264656.1:17240-25247 GCF_000690775.1 Eurypyga helias
AGTTTAGAACACCGCCTTTTCTCTTTCCATAGTTTCTCAGCCTGTGACAGACTTAGAGTTGAACATTGACAAATGTGATTTGTTTGTTCTCCCCACATTTATTTGCCCTTTTTCTCAGTGGAGTTGATAGTATAAGAAAAGAAGCTGTACAACCCTCTAATTCAGACTAGAATAAGTAATTTCAAAATAAAAGTTTCTACTTAAATAGAAAATTGTGATAGATGTTCAGGAGTCTGTCTATGTTCAGACATACCACATTTTATAAGAAACACTGAGAAGATCAAGCTCCTAAGAAAAGCATGTAAATAAAACCAAAATGGACAAAGTTTTACCAGTTTAATTAAATGAATGCAAATCTCTGCACTTTTAGGGGAGTTGAACTGAAGTAACTGACCTTCACTGCAAGTAGTACATTTCTTTTGAAAATTAAATGCCGTATTCTGAATTGTTCTGCAAGACTGCAGAGTTTCCCATGCAAAATACATGTAGAAAATGTGTTCAAAAAATACCCACCTTTATTGTTTCTTAGGCAAATATTCCCCAGACTTGTTAAGCTAAAAGTAAAATGGGGTGGGGACATGGGAGTGGGAAATAACAACAACAACAACAACAACAACAACAGAAAAGTGAGGTATTGCTGGTATGTTATGATGCAACAGAGTGTTTTCAGGAAAGGTGCCTGACTTCACAGGACGACATTAATAATGGTCTACACAACCTTTGGCTTTCTACAAATCCCCAAATACTGTTCTTGTCTTTCAAGGACATCCCACTTCCAGATGTGAAGAGTGCTGGCAAAAGTGCTCTTGTATTGAACCACTTTCAGAAGACTAATCACATATCTCTCTCATATAAGTGAAAGACCTTAATTGAAAGGCAAAATAGTGACACTTAATAGTTATCTATCCATATGAGCAACATGAGGACATTTAATCCAATGTATAATTCTCCTAAATGGTGTATATGCACATCTGTATGTCTTGAGTTGCTTACTCCCTGCTTTTCGTGGTTTGCATTGGTGAGATCTGCAAACTGTTTTACTGCAAAATGAATGAAGATATAACGATTTCACTTATGTGATTCAGTCTCATCCCAAAGCACAATCGACTGCCTGTTTTAGGGCACAGGCATCGTCCTGAGCTATGCTCTGGGTCACGGAACATCAAGATTTTCTCCTGCATGGTTGCTACTTAGGCAGCTGAGCACCTGTGTACGCATAAGCACATAAACAGACTGTAAAGCTACAGCAGAAAGTGTGAGGGGCTGAATGGCAAATATTTTAGTACCAACTGTTGAATTTATAATGGTAAATTATGGATATGTGCATACTTTTCACTGCTTTTGAAGTCAGGTGGATGGGTGGCAAACAATTCCTCTGCAAAAGAAAAGAAAAGAAAAGAAAAGAAAAGAAAAGAAAAGAAAAGAAAAGAAAAGAAAAGAAAAGAAAAGAAAAGAAAAGAAAAGAAAAGAAAAGAAAAAAGAAAAGAAAAGAAGAAAAGAAAAGAAAAAGAAAAGAAAAAAAAAAAAAAGAAAAGAAAAGAAAAAAGAAAAGACCCCATGCAACCATCCCCTCCACACCCACGCAATTAAGCTTACAACATCCCATCTACTCTGTACCCATTAGACCTCTCTTTTCACTGTCCTTTTGGTGTCTTTGGCTGCTCTCTCCTCAACAACCAGTCTTAATCTCAACACTTCATCGTGCTTTCTAACTCCTAAATATTCAGGCCTTTGGATTACTGGTGCATGGTTACTCTACTAATCATATCATGTGGTTTTCTGCGGTAGAAGGCTTATTCGTATTTTAGAGGCAGTAATATGTAAGTGGAATTCCATGTGGTGGATCTATTTTTCCTCTTCTTTATAGCAATTTCATAGTAGGTGATGCCAATGGTTACAAGCATACCAGTGTATCAGAAAAGATCAATAGTTGCAATTCATACCTTTTGATGGGATTCTTCATTTGAGCATTCACTTGAGGGCTGAGCAGATGATCCGTATTAGTGATAGTTCTACAGGTATGTCAAACTGTATGTCAAGTTTGTATTTTGGAGGATCGATATGCCCTATTAATAGTCACAGTTATGTCTTAGCCTTTCAGGATACAAACTGAGACACCTGCACTGAAAGTAATGGAAGGCCAGTAAGTTCAGAGTGAGATGAAACACAGAGAAGTGGATGGTGCTGGGTGTCTGAGATACTTAATTATTTTCTTCTTATACTGTGAGCAACTGTAACTGTTTACAATCTCGCCCAAAGTTCAGTGATGTTTTTCTAAGGAAATTCCACTTTCGTTAAGAATTGCATTATGTTGGTACTGAAATAGTCCTTCCCGGTGTAATTTCTTTCCCTCTCCCCAGTTCTCTTCCTCATCACTATCCCTGTCCAGCAACTTCTTTCTCATAATCGCTCCACTTCCAATTGGATCCTAACACATATTGGTAAATCCATTCCCTCAAGAATATGGGAGCCCAGAGCTTTTACAGCATGGGGAAATTTGGAAGTAGACATGGTGCCTCTGTGCCACCAGTGCTGGAAGAGCATCTCCGCAGATGTTGCAGCCATAGCATGCCAGTGCATTACAGTACCCACATTATGAAGAAACAGCAGGACAGCACAATCTGCTCTCACCTAGACTCCACCAGACTGAAATTTGAGGTCTGGAGTAGAGGGTTGGTATGAAAGCAGTTCATATGTGGTTTATAACCTCAGTGTAGGCAAGAGCTCAAACTCTGAAGAATTGGAAGGCAGAAGGATTAGAGAAAAAGCCACCAAACTGCAGTCAGCTTCCAGTTGAACCTAATTCCTAGTGGCTGACAGAGAGCCATGATCGTGCTTACAATATTTCTGTTTCACATCTGAACTTCAAAGATTACTCAAGGCTGTTGCTTTCAGATAGAGAACAGATATTAGGGTAATAATATAGGGTAATAGGACAGGGCTTCATACACCTTTGCAGCAGCAAGGAGTTGTTGATCCTAACCCTGAAATGTCTGTGCACTTGGAGCCATCTCTGCCTCTCAGATAACCCCTTTCTTTCTAAGGTTAAACTTGCTTCACGCATTTCAACAAATGTGGAAGCAACATTTCCAGAAAATCACTTCTCTCAGTGCTATTTCCCCTGTAATTTTAAGTCTAAGGATTTTTGGTGATCTGCAGACTCTTTCTAAGATATTAAAAAAAAATCTACTATTCATGTCAAAAGACAATATGTAGGGAACCAAAAGAGGCTGGAAAAGGTCTAGGATTTTGCAAGTCAGGGAAAAAGGGCACTAAAACTAGTCTGCTGAAGAGAAATGGTTAACCGTACTTTGACAAGCTTCTCTTGTAGGTAACTCCCAGAAAAGGGGATAAACCCGACTTCTACACTTTCTAGCCTCGCTGGTAAAAACACATGTGTTTTGCATATGTAGGTCACACACAACTGTCAGCATTCTGTATGCGTGGCCCTGATCTGGTGAAGTCTGACACAGCTTACTCTTTTCCATGCAAGTATTTTTATTGACTTCAAAGGGACTATTTCCAGGAGTAAACTTAGTCATGTGTGTGACAACAGGATCAGGGAGCTGGTATGAGCATGTGTCCCTGTTTACCACATAAAACGGACACACATTGCTCTTTTTGCTGTCATCTCCTGTGGTGGAGACCTCATTCTGTAACACTCTGAGGTGTGATAGGCTGGCAGGTGGTCTTTATTAGAAAGGTCATTGACATTGTCAAGCATCTTTTGAAAGGTGACATAGCACCTAGAAGGTTATCAGGCCAGAGCCATGAAGTCTACAACAATCTCCGACAATATTGTAAACAGGTAATATCTCTGACCCCTTTTTTAGACTTACACAAAACACAAGAGATCAAAGTTCTTCTGTGCCTTTCACCCCTCCGTCATCCATGTATACACTTCCTCTAAGCTTTGTCTTGAAGTACCCTGCAGAAGTAGTGAAGTTGTGAAAGAGCTACTTTAATTATAAGTACCACAGTAATGAATTCAAGTACACTCATTTATCATAAAGGGCTTCCCCATCTGTCTCTAAAGTATGCTCAAAAATGCCGTGTATTTGATAACATGAAAGTTGAGAATTTAACACATTTTCGTTTTAAACACTCCATTTTGGTTAGCTTTTTGTAAGATTGTACAATAGCATTTTGACTGAAAGAGCAGATTGGGAGGTGTGGGGGGTGTGTGTGTGTTTGTGTGCGTGCGCACACGTGCATGTGTGTGGTCTCTTCCTAATTTATTTGCACTTCAACCCATTGGGATCAAGCTGCAATCCCTGTAGGCAAAAGAAGATTAGGGAAAGCAACTGACTTGTTTTTTCCCAGACACAGAAGGGAAAACGACTTCTCAAGTACCGCAAGTTTTTCTGGCCACTGTACAAATTGTTCCTGAGTATGGAGAGTTTCCAAAAGACCTAATTAGCAACTCGCTGCAAACATTTCTTTGCATTAGCTAATGATCCGGCTACACTTGTAAGCAAACAGTACCAACATATCTAATCAATGCAGAAAAACCAACAGAATGCCTATTAAACATCTGGATGTAATTTTCTAGTTAGACTTAGAACAAAACGAAAACATATGCAGGTTTCTTTGATCTATGCCTCAACAAAGAAATTGTCGATAAAAAAACACACTGGCCAGTCAATGTGTCATTTTCATAAAGCCTGGTCATTTCTCTTCAAATGTTCCCAGTTTAATTTTGTTGGTTTCCTGCAATCTCTAATTTTACCATATTGTGTGAAACCACAAGGGATTCTTTGCATCTGATTTTATTTGAGGTTTTACTGCTGCACGATCTGCTACTGACTCTTTTTTTTTTTTTTTAATTCAACTCAGGGAATTTTTAAGAGTGAAGGAATGGGGGAAGGGAATACAGACATGATGGTAAAATGACCTAGTGCAACTTTCTGAACATTCTTGCCTACAAGGAAAGCAACTAATTAAAAAGAAGTCAAATTACAAAGAGGGTATGCAATGGCTATTAGCCAAAAGATAGCGAATAATTAGAAATTTAATTGCTTTACCCTGCTCACATAATTTGCACTTCATAAATAAAGAAATATTTTTAAAGTGATATTGTTTTGCATGCCCTCCAAATAATGATTATTCTTGCAGCTGTATAGGTAGTCATTACTGTACCACATGCACTGTATGATGCAGATACTATTTTTTTCTCTGGTCCACCTGTGCCATCCTGTCATAAAAAAAACCCCTCAAACAAACCAAACACAAAAAATAACACAAAAATAGAACAACCCCCTGCCCCCATGCACATAAGCATAGTTTTTAGATGTAATCTCTGTTTCTCTTTCATTTGAAAATCCAATGATCTCTCAATCTGAAACTTTTAAGCATAGAATCTACTGAATTCTATAATTGCTTCCTCCACTGATTTGCTTTCATGACATAGGCAGTAGAACAGTGGGATAAATCACAGATTTGCTAAAATGTTTCCCGCCCACCTGCAGCAAACTCCTAGTGATTAACATCATCAACATTTTTATTATATGTGCCAGTTTGTGGGAAGTTAAAAATATTGCTTGTAAATAGTACTCTTAACAGTAAAGGAAAAAAATATAACCAGTATGATAAACAGAACATCATACAGTATGTCATTTCCCTAATAAGTAATTCACATTTCCTACAGATGCTACATCTGAAACCTTTTCAGTATATTCAAACTACATTTTGGATCCAATTCTACTTTTTTCTGCTTAAAGTTCCAACTGCTTCCAGTGTGAGGTTCTCAGTACATAGTCAATGCAGGATTAGGCCCTTTGCTGTATGAGGCAGGAACATTAAATTAAAAAGGTTACAGTGAAAAACAATAGATTTCAAACAGCGGAGTTGGATGGATGATTAAACAGAATGGTTGGGGGGATTAATGGTGAAGGCTATATTTTTCATCTATTTTCAAAACACAAGACAAAGTTTAAACATAATTATTTTTAATCCAGTTTGAGAATTGTTTAGAGTATATACTGTGTTGTGGCACAATGATCTGGTTTAAAATACTACCTCGAGTTCAGTAGGGCTCTTTATAACATGCTTAGCTATATTTCGGCCTATCTTTCAGTGATGTAAATAGTGAGTATTGCCATGGAAGGAGAATGTTCAGTTTTCTGTGATTAATCCAGATTTATACCCAGCTAACAAAAAGGAATTTTTTTATAATCAGTCAATGACAATGCGTTATAAATTAGTTAAATACCAGATCATGTTGGTTATTGTTCATACTACGTAATGTCAGTGGGCCTCATTAAAAAAAAAAAATCATCACATTTGATTCTACTACTGCTTTTACAGATCTTCTGTCTCAAGTACAATGGAGAAGATTCAAAATGTCCTTAAGTGTCTGATTCCAAAATCTAAGTAGGTTAAAAGCACTTGCTTAAAAAAAAGTCAAGAAAACAGAGCTTTTCCATTTCTGTTAAAACATGCCTTGGACATTTTGATGATGGCAAATAAAGGTTACAAGACATTTCAACTTTCATGTAGGCCAGCAATTTAAAAAGCTCTTTTGTTTATGTTCCAAAACGCAGTGTTGTTTTAATGTCCTATCTGTTAATATCTCATTAACAACTTGTGCCAGCAGGTTAAGCAAAGTAAAACCAAAGCTAGGTAAGTGTTACGTTATTACAGACTCCACAGCTACCAGGTACACACACAAAGTCTGTAATAATAGCCTGCATTTTTATGGCATCTTTCATCTGAAGATCTAAGTACTTTATAAGCATTAATTAATTAAGCTTTCAAATGCCATGAACAGAGCAGTGAGTTGGCTTGTCCAATACTACAGGGGAAGAGCTGGGAACAGAATGCAAGACTTTTAGCTTTACTTACGCATGCAGAACACCAGAAAGTTTACATTCCTGTCCTGGGAATCACCATCTATCAAAGTTCACTATCAAGGGTATTTTGCCTCATCTCTTAAAAAACATTTAAAGTCTTCACATTTATTTAGGCATTAACAAAGATTTATGCACCTATGCTATACATACAAATATGAACACACACATATATATGTATAGGTACAGAACCTGTAGGCAGAGACACTAGTACATGTACATCTATACATGCACACAGACACACGCAGTGACACGTATGCAACTGTTTTCAGTGTCAAAACTCCGTCATCCCAGAATGAAGTCCAAACGTCACTGCAGAAGACTGAGGGAGTTTCATTTTCTTTTCCTTAGGTGGTTTCTATGTAAAACTGGGAATAAGGAATTATGGAAATGAGCACGCTGAAAGGTGTACCTTGACGCTGCAGCGTATCAAATTTCCTATCAAATTTTAAACACAGACTGCACTTTAGGATACAAGTTGAAGTGTGATACAATTCTAAACAAGTGTATCTAGTAAATATTAATGTAGAATTGTAAGAAAATGCAAATTACAAAGTTACCCTTACTGTGCTTACATGATGCGATACATTTTAAGGCCTCCGTTTGGGTAGTGTGCAGGTATACTAGCAGCATAAATATGTGTTTAGGCATTATTTTAAGTCTGAAGGTAGCAGTATTTCACACTTCCCTATGTAATTCTGCCGTGAATAAGGTGTTTGTTAGTAAAGGGTATGTTTTGAAGTTTACGTCCCACTGCAACCTGTCTCACCATTTGTCATCTCAGCAGTCACACAGGGAGCCTGTGGAATGCGTCTGACCCCCATCCACCCCAAGTGGGCCTATAAACCATTTACAACACCAGAGTTCTTGACAGCTTCCCTCTAACAGACCTCTCGTATAAAAAAAGCCAATTTTCCCCAAAGGACAACTTCCGGCTGATCCAGAGGGTCACTCTAACCAACATTCCTGTTGGGGTATTTGAGCGATGTGAAGATGCAGGAGCTTCTACCCTTCTTTACGGTCATTTTGTGTGTCGCTGAGACCACTGTCAGCAGTGAGGCCTGGCCTGGGCCAAGTTCTAACGACGTGCCGCGCGTCCTCAGCCCAGGTCACAGCGGGCGGGCAAACCAACCCACGCGTGGGGAAGCAGAGGGGGCCG